>NC_088370.1:18187165-18189665 GCF_034508935.2 Berghia stephanieae | reverse complement strand
CGTGGCTCTACCGTGTGAGCTATCCACGAACACAAAAATATTCGTTTCAAACCCAAAGTCATTTCTAGATCCCTCTCTCACCCATTTCTTGAGATCGCCGATTCGTTCACCACCATCGCGAAGTAATTTTGACCAGCAGTTAAGCTTAATAGCCAATATTCTCATCACAAACATATAACATAGAAACGATTGAGACATGGAGTATGCTCCGGTGTATGGGGTGAATTTTTAATTCAGAAAAGTTAGTGGAGCAGGCACGTATGTTGGTAACAACAAGATATGAAGTGAGTAGAAAAGTGCCAGAAGACAATAGAGAATAAAAAAAATTTTCGCGGCGGTGGTGGGGTTTGAACCTGCGACCTTATTGGTACGACAACTCCGCCTGGCAGGTGAGAGCGTGGCTCTACCGTGTGAGCTATCCACGAACACAAAAATATTCGTTTCAAACCCAAAGTCATTTCTAGATCCCTCTCTCACCCACTTCTTGAGATCGCCGATTCGTTCACCACCATCGCGAAGTAATTTTGACCAGCAGTTAAGCTTAATAGCCAATATTCTCATCACAAACATATAACATAAAACGATTGAGACATGGAGTATGCTCCGGTGTATGGGGTGAATTTTTAATTCAGAAAAGTGAGTGGAGCAGGCACTTATGTTGGTAACAACAAGATATGAAGTGAGTAGAAAAGTGCCAGAAGACAATAGAGAATAAAAAATTTTTTCGCGGCGGTGGTGGGGTTTGAACCTGCGACCTTATTGGTACGACAACTCCGCCTGGCAGGTGAGAGCGTGGCTCTACCGTGTGAGCTATCCACGAACACAAAAATATTCGTTTCAAACCCAAAGTCATTTCTAGATCCCTCTCTCACCCACTTCTTGAGATCGCCGATTCGTTCACCACCATCGCGAAGTAATTTTGACCAGCAGTTAAGCTTAATAGCCAATATTCTCATCACAAACATATAACATAGAAACGATTGAGACATGGAGTATGCTCCGGTGTATGGGGTGAATTTTTAATTCAGAAAAGTGAGTGGAGCAGGCACTTATGTTGGTAACAACAAGATATGAAGTGAGTAGAAAAGTGCCAGAAGACAATAGAGAATAAAAAATTTTTTCGCGGCGGTGGTGGGGTTTGAACCTGCGACCTTATTGGTACGACAACTCCGCCTGGCAGGTGAGAGCGTGGCTCTACCGTGTGAGCTATCCACGAACACAAAAATATTCGTTTCAAACCCAAAGTCATTTCTAGATCCCTCTCTCACCCACTTCTTGAGATCGCCGATTCGTTCACCACCATCGCGAAGTAATTTTGACCAGCAGTTAAGCTTAATAGCCAATATTCTCATCACAAACATATAACATAGAAACGATTGAGACATGGAGTATGCTCCGGTGTATGGGGTGAATTTTTAATTCAGAAAAGTGAGTGGAGCAGGCACTTATGTTGGTAACAACAAGATATGAAGTGAGTAGAAAAGTGCCAGAAGACAATAGAGAATAAAAATTTTTTTCGCGGCGGTGGTGGGGTTTGAACCTGCGACCTTATTGGTACGACAACTCCGCCTGGCAGGTGAGAGCGTGGCTCTACCGTGTGAGCTATCCACGAACACAAAAATATTCGTTTCAAACCCAAAGTCATTTCTAGATCCCTCTCTCACCCACTTCTTGAGATCGCCGATTCGTTCACCACCATCGCGAAGTAATTTTGACCAGCAGTTAAGCTTAATAGCCAATATTCTCATCACAAACATATAACATAGAAACGATTGAGACATGGAGTATGCTCCGGTGTATGGGGTGAATTTTTAATTCAGAAAAGTGAGTGGAGCAGGCACTTATGTTGGTAACAACAAGATATGAAGTGAGTAGATAAGTGCCAGAAGACAATAGAGAATAAAAATTTTTTTCGCGGCGGTGGTGGGGTTTGAACCTGCGACCTTATTGGTACGACAACTCCGCCTGGCAGGTGAGAGCGTGGCTCTACCGTGTGAGCTATCCACGAACACAAAAATATTCGTTTCAAACCCAAAGTCATTTCTAGATCCCTCTCTCACCCACTTCTTGAGATCGCCGATTCGTTCACCACCATCGCGAAGTAATTTTGACCAGCAGTTAAGCTTAATAGCCAATATTCTCATCACAAACATATAACATAGAAACGATTGAGACATGGAGTATGCTCCGGTGTATGGGGTGAATTTTTAATTCAGAAAAGTGAGTGGAGCAGGCACTTATGTTGGTAACAACAAGATATGAAGTGAGTAGAAAAGTGCCAGAAGACAATAGAGAATAAAAATTTTAAATATAAACCGCTTGCGTGTCAAAACGACACGTAAAAGTACTGTCACGTGATTATTTTTCTCCACGAATCAGCGTGAGGCGGTAGACGGAGAGGAACCTCCCTGACCCATTTTTAAACCTGCCTGTTCCCAACCTGGTGCAAAAAAAAAACTCGCGGACGGGACACGTCACTAGTCACGAAGTATCTGCTGGT
>NC_088370.1:18177165-18179665 GCF_034508935.2 Berghia stephanieae | reverse complement strand
AAGGGATTCCCTCAATGTATCTTTGTTCCTCCACGGTAATTGGAGACGCTCTAGAGATGTCCACTTATCTGCAGGCCATACAAATGCAACATTGTGTACAGATCTGACAACTTTCACCAAAAGAATTCGTAGAATTACGAAATGTTGGCTGTGTCTATATAATGTGTACAAAAATACAGCAGGTTCTTGGGGTGGTGGATAGCTCCTACTACCATAGAGACACGCTCTCCCCGGCCAGGCGGAGTTGTCGTACCAGTAAGGTCGCGGGTTCGAGCCCCCGGCATCGCCGCCGCGAAATTTAAATTTTCTATTTATTGTCCTCTGGCACTTTCTTCTACTCACTTCATTTCTTGTTATATTCTTGGGATAGCGTTTATTCGCCATAACTGTCGCTCATCGTGGGCAGTATTTGTTTTACCAATTCGGAACAGCGGGCTGTCTTGTCTGCTGTTGAAGAATGGCGTGTTACCAATTGGGAACAGCGGGCTGTCTGAGCTGTTGAAGAATGTCATTTTACCAATTGGGAACAGCGGGCTGTCTGTCTGTTTGTTGTTGTTGTTGTTGTTGACTATTTTAAAAGATTCTTGGACCTCTTGCTCTTTGGAATTCCGGACGTGTTGTGTTCCCAATCGATGTACGAGCCTACGAGTGCTCGGTGGGAAAACCGATCGGATTCCAAAACACAAAGTAAGAGTGAAAGACTAAACGATTCTTTCATCTCTTTGTATTTATTAAACGAGTTATTTTTATCGTTCCCGTTAATACAACGAGCTTGCGAGTGTGTTATTGACTTACTGACTTGAATTAAGGCATTTCGCTTCCGATCGGGACGCCGCGGCTGCCTCTATAATCATCTGTGTCATTTCCTTCCACAGTTCACGGTCTTTTGCTGTGGATGCTAAGTTCATAAGGTCTTTCTTTGATTTTAATTCTTTGTTATTTTGAAGGCGTTTTAGGTCTCTATTGAGGACAGTGTAAATTGACGTGGGTGGTCTACCTTGATATTTCTTGTGTCCAGATGGGACGAAAAAAGTATTCATGGCTTTATTAGCTGGTATATTTTCATCTCTTCTGAGTATATTATGCCCAAATATTGTCTTTTGCCTCACTTGTCAAATGATTTTGGAGGATGAAAGTATATTTTAACATTGGAACGTTAAATGTGTTATTGCAGGCTAAAAATATAACGAGAGTTTAATAAATACAAAGAAATGAAAGAATACGTTTATTCTACCCTCTACGAAAGATTATTAGACATTTTGTAACCAAATGGTATGGTATTAGGACTTCTATTCACCATAATTTGTATCTTTCTGCTTCTGCTTGAATGACAATGTGACCCAAGACTAAAAACGTTGGATTTGTATTCATGCGCACCAAAAGATTATTTATAATTACCAATCAGCTGTCTTTTACACCTAATTTCACACCAACAAAATGTGCGCAAATATTATGCAATCGCTGAATAAACTTTTTATTCAACGCGTTCAAAGCATTCTTCTTCTTCTTCTTCTTCTTCTTCTTCTTCTTCTTCTTCTTCTTCTTCTTCTTCTTCTTCTTCTTCTTCTTCTTCTTCTTCTTCTTCTTCTTCTTCTTCTTCTTTTTCTTCCTTCTTCTCTCTCTTCTCTTCTCTTCTTCTTCTCTTCTCTTCTCTTCTTTTCTTCTTCTTCTTCTTCTTCTTCTTCTCTTCTTCTTCTTCTTCTTCTTCTTCTTCTTCTTCTTCTTCTTCTCTTCTTTCTCTTCTTCTTTCTTCTTCTTCTTCTTCTCTTCTTCTTCTTCTTCTTCTTCTCTCTTCTTCTTCTTCTTCTTCTTCTTCTTCTTCTTCTTCTTCTTCTTCTTCTTCTCTTCTTCTTCCTTCTTCTTCTTCCTTCTTCTCTTCTTCTCTCTTCTTCTTCTTCTTCTTCTTCTTTCTTCTTCTTCTTCTCTTCTTCTTCTTCTTTTCTTCTTCTTCTTCTTTCTTCTTCTTCTTCTCTTCTTCTTCTTCTCTTCTTCTTCTTCTTTCTTCTTCTTCTCTCTTCTCTTCTTCTTCTTCTTCTTCTTCTTCTTCTTCTTCTTCTTCTTCTTCTTCTTCTTCTTCTCTCACTGTATTCAGGTGTAAAAATGAGTTCCTGCCCGTTAACAGCCTTGTCTCTGTCGGGGAAAAAATGTAATACTGCCTAACAGGTGTCGTGTCTCGTTCTACATTTTACATGTTGCTATTAGTCAGGGACCCTTTATAAAGCGATTTGAACAAGTTTTTGAGTACGATATTGCACTATATAAAAGTTCAAGTTTTTGTTTGTTTTTTGGGGGGTTTTTTTACATCTAAAACCATTCACATTTCGATATGTCGAAGTACATGTTTTTTTTAATATGTAAAAAAAAAATATTTTTTTAATAAATTCATTAAAAAAATAATAATAATAATAAAAAGTAATAATAATAATTATAATAATTATAATAATTGTTTTTAAATAGAGATTTTTTTTCCCTTTTTTAAAAATTTATTTTATTTATTTAT
>NC_088370.1:18144665-18162165 GCF_034508935.2 Berghia stephanieae | reverse complement strand
TGGCCCCCGTCAAACCTCCAGTTATTGAACTGCAAGGAGATAAGAAATGGATCATTGTAAGTTGTTGTTGTAGTTGTCAGAGAGAAATGGATCATTGTAAGTTGTAGTTGTAGTTGTCAGGGGTCTGGATAGCTCAGTAAATAGAGTACTCTATTCATACGCAAAGGGCCCGAGTTCAAATCCTCCCGATAAAGCGGAGTCCCAATTAAGCGGCAGGCATTAAATAGAGCAATTTTTTAGATTTACCATTCTGTTCACAAGGAATCGTCCCAATTAAGCGACTGTCCCAATTAAGCGACTGTCCCAATTACGCGACTGTCCCAATTAAGCGACTGTCCCAATTAAAGCGACTGTCCCAATTAAGCGACTGTCCCAATTAAAGCGACTGTCCCAATTAAAGCGACTGTCCCAATTGAAGCGACTGTCCCAATTAAGCGACTGTCCCAATTAAAGCGACTGTCCCAATTAAGCGACTGTCCCAATTAAGTGACTGTCCCAATTAAAGCGACTGTCCCAATTAAAGCGACTGTCTCAATTAATCGACTGATCCAAGAAATCGACTGCCCCAATTAAAGCGACTGTCCCAATTTAGCGACTGTCCCAATTAAGCAACTGTCCCAATTAAAGCGACTGTCCCAATTAAGCAACTGTCCCAATTAAAGCGACTGTCCCAATTAAGCGACTGTCCCAATTAAAGCGACTGTTCCAATTAATCGACTGCCCCAATTAAAGCGACTGTCCCAATTAAAGCGACTGTCCCAATTAAGCGACTGTCCCAATTAAGCAACTGTCCCAATTAAGCAACTGTCCCAATTAAAGCGACTGTCCCAATTAAAGCGACTGCCCCAATTAAAGCGACTGTCCCAATTAATCAACTGCCCCAATTAAAGCGACTGTCCCAATTAAGCGACTGTCCCAATTAAAGCGATTGTCCCAATTAAGCGACTGTCCCAAATAGGGGACTGTCCCAATTAAAGCGACTGTCCCAATTAATCGACTGCCCCAATTAAAGCGACTGTCCCAATTAAAGCGACTGTCCCAATTAAGCGACTGTCCCAATTAAGTGACTATCCCAATTAAACGACTGTCCCAATTAAAGCGACTGTCCCAATTAAAGCGACTGTCCCAATTAAGCGACTGTCCCAATTACAGCGACTGTCCCAATTAAAGCGACTGTCCCAATTAAGCCATTGTCCCAATTAAGCCACCGTCCCAATTAAAGCCACTGTCCCAATTAAAGCGACTGTCCCAATTAAAGCCACTGTCCCAATTAAGCGACTGTCCCAATTAAAGCGACTGTCCCAATTAAGCGACTGTCCCAATAAAGCGACTGTCCCAATTGAAGCGATTGTCCCAATTAAAGCGATTGTCCCAATTAAGCGACTGTCCCAAATAGGGGACTGTCCCAATTAAAGCGACTGTCCCAATTAAGCGACTGTCCCAATTAAAGCGACTGTCCCAATTAAGCGACTGTCCCAATTAAAGCGACTGTCCCAATTAAGTGACTGTCCCAATTAAGCGACATCCCCAATTGTATTATTTTTTAACTTCCAGCAGCAAAGTTCTAAACTGAAAATGTTCCTCTTTGTTTCAAACATTTGTAAAGATTTTAGAGATAATTCCTTTTCATCTTTTCTTTTTTTTTTTACTTTATTTTTTTTTCTCCCTCTGTCCACCCAGCAGTGATTGGGTAGCTGGGTCTGTTAGATCTGGTGGAAAGTACTTTTTGATAGACCAGTGTCCTATCCAAAGGGTAGCAAGCAATTGCTATAGTCCTTTTCACGCTATATAGAAACCGGGATAAACTCCGGCTCCATGGGCCGAATGGCTCCGAAGGACTACTTTATTTATTTATTTATTTATTTATTTATTTATTTATTTATTTATTTATTTATTTGTTTGTTTTGAATCCATTCTCATCAGGAATACCACAAAGACAACAAGAACATCTCGATAGAGGGAGAGATGAAACAAGCCGTCTACGTGTTCAAGTGTGAGGGTTCCGTCATTCAGGTCAAAGGGAAGATCAACTCCATTGTCATGGGTAAGTGGGTAAGACCTAAAAAATGACGTCAAACTGTCAGTCCAAGAGGGTTCTTGTGTCAGGCTATAAGTTAACGATGGCTATGGTCTTAAGGGGCGGTTTGGGTCTTTTCTAAAAAAAATTTAATAACCTATATTGGGCGGTTTTAATCATTCTGTATCATCAATATAGGTTAAAAAACAACATTTATGGTGACACATTTTAATTATCTGTGTTCATACCCATTTTGCGATCTAATTTGGGGGTCTGACATAAAAAAATATAACAATCTTGTGGCAAACGTTCCACAAAAACTAATGAAGGAATGACCTCCATATTCTTCCCTCTTGTCAACATTGTACCATAGTGTGTCACCATAGAGAGATTTTACGGCTTTAGCTTATGGAATTTTTATTAGATCATTACAAAGTTGAGAATCAAAATGTTATGACAAAATTGATGTAAAAAATTCAGATTTAGGATTATAATTTAAAATTCACAAATCTTATTTAAAAAATCTCTCTATGGTGACATAATACATTATCTCTGTGATAACTGTGGAAATTTTCAGACAATTCCATTGAATAGATTCTGAGTAACGTTTGACACAGTTTCCCATACCCTTAGAAAAATGACATATTGAGAAAATAGCAAAATGGCTTCCCGTTTTTCACACATTTCTTACTACCTGTACCATTTTCGACTGTGTATTTCGTGCCTTTATAGTCTACTTTAAGAATTTGGACTTCAATTATATTATTTCTAAGATAATAAAATATCACTTTCCACCAAAATCTCAAAATCAAATTTTTGAAGGATTTTCCTAATAATTAGACCCAAATCGCCCCTTAAAATACTAATGAAAGAGTGAAAATGGAGAGGCTTCCTATGGGAACAAAACAGACAATGGACGTTTCGGGTTCAAACCCTTCGTCAGCACAACAATACACAAATAACGTGGAAAACAGATAAAATATATATAATATTATTATTATTATTATTATTATTATTATTATTATTATTATTATTATTATTATTATTATTATTATTATTATTATATTATTATTATTATTACTATTATTATTATTATTATTATTATTATTATTATTATTATTATTATTATTATTATTATTATTATTATTATTATTAATAGTGGTTTGACACCTCATCTGCAACCCTTTTGATGAAAGGTCAAATCCTGGTTGGGGTTCTCGACCTCCCACGAAGGCTGCTTACTTACTGTGTCTTCTACCCCCCTATATCTGTTTTCCAACATGCTTTCTGTCTTTGTCTTGGAATTATCCGAACCAGCGACCACCTGGGCTCTAGCCCTTCGTTCTTGTGCCATGACGTAGAAGTTAGACGTCTTTTGTAGTTGTTCCAGGTGACTCTTGGAATGAGATTACTTTGTTTTGTCCTTTCCCTCGACATTTTTATAGTTTTTTTTAGATGATGTATTTTTCATTGTAAATCATCTCTCTGTATTGTTATGTTTGATGTTTTGAATTTATAATTTTAGCATTTGAGTGTATTTCTCTTAGTCAGATCCTGTGCTTGTTTCTGGATGAGGCTTTTAGGCAATCTTAAACTAAGCACATTGATGGTATGCTCTTGGAATCTACTTCTGTTCCCTATTTGAACCACTTTTCCTTTGTCTTACTTTTTTCTCATGTGCTGTCAATTGTAATTCTATAATTTTTTTACTATCCTATTGTTTCCTTTTTTCTGGCACTGATTTGACCTAAATGTGTCGCAAGTGCCGTAAAACAATTAAAAACAAAACAAAACAATATTCCCATTTTCTTCCTTTTTACTGATGCTGAAATGACCTAAATGTGTCGCAAGCGCTATGTAAAACTCTTAAAAAATAAACAGTTTAGTATCACCACAAAGCCACACATCAACACTACTATATTATATCCGTACCCTCTTCCTCCACTATAATATATCCGGACCTACCCTCTTCCTCGTACAGATTCCTGCAAGAAGTCGGCCATCGTGTTGGATGATGTCTTGTCGTCCGTGGAATTCGTCAACTGCCAAAGCGTCCAGGGCCAGGTGACCGGTAAGGTGAACACGGTGAGCATCGACAAGACGGACGGCTGTCAGTTTTACCTCAGTAAGGACTCCATCGATGCCGAGATTGTCTCCGCCAAATCTTCTGAGATGAACATCTTGGTTCCCACGCACGACGGAGATTTCGTGAGTTCTTCCTTTACCGATCTGTTTTTACAATGATTTAATTCTCTCCTTACCAGCTATTTTTAGAATTTCTTTCGATAATTCACACCTACCCAGCACAAAAATAGACTTTTTTACTCAAACAAAAAAGTAACAAGTGAGCTCTACAGCACAGAGTAGGGTGCTGAGGCAATTGGATGTTTCCTTATGTTTTTGAAATCAGTTCTTCAGTTACACAACACAGTATGCGTAACTCTCCAAGAACACCATCATAATTCACACACAGCCAAAACAACTACTAAACACGCTACATTATCAGCAACAGTTTCTTGTTAAAAAAATTTTTTTTTTAGAAATTAAAATTGAGCTTTATATAGCGCAATATCCACTAAATGTGCTCAAAGCGCTTTACAAGGGGTCCCTGGTCAACAGGAACATTTAACATGGAGGACGGGACATGATGCCTGTTAGACGATATTACAATTTTTCGGACAAAGACAACGCTGTTAACGGCCAGGTACTCATTTTCCACCTGAGTACGGTGAGAGAATGCGAGTAAAGAGCCTTTTCCAAGGACTCAACTATGCACCGAGTGCAAGGCTCGAACCCAGGACCTTCCGATCCGAAAGTGAGTGTCATACCACTAGACCACATAGCCGCACATAGCTTGTTATAATTTGATGCATCAAAACTCACTGTTTCTTTATTTTGCCTTTGGTTTCCAGAAAGAGTTTGCCTTGCCAGAACAATACAAGACCAAATACGATGGCAAAACGATGGTGACAACGGTAGCAGAGAGCATCTAACTTCATGTCATAGGGACGATGTACTAAAACTACTAGAAGCCGTGGAATGTAAAATTAAGTAATTAAACAAATATGAATGTAATGACTTAACTCTCTCGAGTTCATATGCATGGAAAATCTTAACAAATTTACTTTGATTTTCAATAAGGGTGAACTCGAGGGAGTTAAAAAGAAAAGAAAAAAAAAAAAGAACAAAATACCAAACACAAAACGTTTTGGGCTCAAAACCCTTCTTCAGACAACAACAACAAAAAAAAAAACCAAAAAAAAAACCAATGAAAACATAAAAATACATTACTTAAAAACCTGATCTGATCCGGTTTTTAAGTAATGTATTTATGTTTTCATTTTTTATTATTTTTTTTTGGTTCCATGTTTAGAACTTTGTTCTTTTTTTAAAGCTGTTCCATTCATGTTTGTTGATTAAGTTCATGTCATAGTTGTAATAATATACTGGATGGAGTACTGGTCGGTGTGTCAGAATTGCCTGCCGAGGTCCTATCATACCCAAGTGGGATTCAACTTTAGCTAAACACACAGCATCAACAAGAGTCTAGTTTGGCTTCCACTTCCAGAAACGGTAGAATTTGCAGGTCTATATATTTTTGAATAGGTCACTATTGAGAATGGAATCGTTAAAAATTTTGTCGAGGATGTGACTTGTGGTTCAGGAAATTGGCCGGTAATTCTGTCACCTGTTGGGTGACAGTTTATTATTGTTATTGAGGTCATTGCTTCTGTTGATAATATAGAAGATAAATATATAAATATATTTATTGGGGTTTTTAAAAAAAATATTTTTATTGTTTTTGTTATGTTATTATTATTATTATTATTATTATTATTATTATTATTATTATTATTATCGTTATTGTAGTTATTATTATTATCATTTTTATAGTTATTATTATTTGTTAACATATAAACATGGCACGCTCCAGTGTCGTTTACTAGGATGCTTTCAATGCGCCAGTTCCAATAGTAAATTGAATGACATTTGTAAAGGGTGTGAAGATGTAGAGAGGTAGCTTGGACATTGGTTTTATCATTTAGAAAACATTCTTCTTCCTGTCATACATATCTATATGCTTTGATGTAGTACCAAGTATTACAAGTAACATATATATATATATATACCCATTATTTTGAATGGTGTGATTGTGTGTGTTTGTACATGTGCATGCATGCCTTGTGTTTTATAATATAATAGTAATTGTATTGTTTGGATATGTCTTGGTAAACTCATAACCGACCACTGACCAAAGACGTGAATCACAATCTGTGTCGAAGACTTGCAAAAGAAAGTAAAACAGTGAATTGCACTCAATGGTTTGACCAATGAGATCATAAATTGTATTTTGTTTTGGTGATCGTTGCATTGAATTTCGACTATCTTTAGGGAAATGTCAGGCTATGAGCATACGAAGGCTGTAGTCTTAGTTTCTGTGTGTGTGTGTGTGTGTGTTTGTTTATGTGCGTATGTGTGGTGTGTAACTGGGATGATTTATAATGTCTTTTGTAATGGATTATTCATATTGCACACACAGTTTATACTGAGGGCTAGGAATCGCATCTAGTTGCTGCCAAAGGCCAAAACGTTGTTTGGAGTTGGAGTCACATTTTATTCACTCACTGTATTTTTCTCTCATTCAGGCACGTCATCTAGCTTTCAATATTTTTGTTCCATTAGAGAAAAAAAAAAGTTTCACTGTTGTCAAACCATAGAGTTTTTTGGGTTTTTTTTTTTTTTTTTTTACAAGGGAAAGATATAAAGCTGTGTCAGTGTGGTGTAGCTGTGAGTCTTTAGACGCACAGCATGGCCTAAATTATAAGGTTTAAAGGTCAAATCCATGGAGACTAGACTTCTGGACAGTATGGTCCTAGAGGAGATATTTGTACATAGCTGTCCATCCCTGTCCACCCAACAATAGTGATTTGGGTATCTAGCTGGGTCTGTTAGAGCGGGGGGGGGGGAGTTCTTTGTGGTAGACTAGCGTTTTATCCAAGGGGTAACAAACAATTCTAATTGTCCTTTTTATGGACGACCACGTGTTTTGTTGTTTTTTTTTGTTTTTTTAATTTAAAGCTTATTTGTTGTGTTTTCAAACTGTTGACAATCTAATGTGGGTCTGTGGTCCAATACTCTTGTTTTAAAAACAAAAAAAATTGCCAAAGATCAAATTGGGAAACCGTGAAAGTCATTTAACTCGGAGGCTCACAGTTAATAAAAATTTTGAAAAGAGATGGGTTTTTTTTTTGTTTATGGTTTGTTTGTTGTTTTGGGGGGGAGGGGGTTTACTGTTTTTGTTTTTCCAAATCTTTTTTTTTTCAATTTAGTAAAACACTACACTATGCATCAGGAGTATCTTACACTATTACTATAAAAAAAAAAACAACAACTGAGATACTATTATAATATACTCGCATACTACTTTATAATTAAACTTTAGTTTATGATGTGTAGAATTGGTTGAAGGATTTGTTAAAAATACACATACACACTACACGGTGTGTATACAGATTTTTTTTGAAAAATAAGAGAATGCCGTTGACTTGGAGATTTTGTTTTGTTTGATGATGTGCTTTATTTTTGTTTTCAAATTTATCTGTTATAATGGATCTCTTTTGTCGTTATCATTAGAGCAACAGATATTTGAAAAAAAAATGTCTCGAATCTTTTTTCTTTTCTTAGATTAATATAGACCGTACCAGGTATATAAATTTTTATTTCACTCTTTGAAATTTTGAGGTTATTTTTCTTTTTGTATTTAATTTTTTTTTTTTTTTTTTTTTTTTTTTGGTAAAGAAAATAAAAAGAGTTTTATATTCTAAACAGAAGGAATTAATTGTGTTCAAATGTCATCCTGCCTTTATAACATTTTGTACAAATGAAAATGTTGCCGCTTGAAGCTCGAAGGAAAAAAAATAAAAGATAAGTATTGAATTGTAAGCTTCAATTTATTAGACGAAGACAGATACTGTGGACGTTTTGGGGTCCCTATTTATCAACAAAACACGATGAATGAAACACTAAGGACGAATGAGATCTCATTCAATACTTATCTTTATTTTAACCTTTGTACAACTCCACCTTAAATTTATAACTGGCCTCTCCTATCCGATTAGATTTCAAACCTTGAATAAGATCATTTCTCATTTCTCTCTTCTATGGATATATTATTTATTATTATTTTCTAATCACTTCCTGTTATTGACTTTGTGATTTCAACTTTTTTTTTGTATCCACATGCTATGTTCAATCAATGCCCTTTTTTCTGTTTCACTCAATAAACATTATTTTTTTATAATTATTTCAATTTCTGATTTTTTAAAGACTCGTTTTGTTTCTCGTTTGTTTCCCTAAAACGGACTAAAGTCCCATACAAACTGTTAGCGTTACTGGACAAAGGCCCACAACGTCGTCGTTTCCTGACCCGACCTCCCATGATGGGCAGGGAGGTACTTACTGTGTCTTCTATCCCCTTATAACTGTTTTCCAACATGCTTTCTGTCTTTGTCTTGGAATCTGGGTGGGGTTTCTACCTCCCATAGTGGGCAGGGAGGTACTTACTGTGTCTTCTACCCACCTATATAGGTTTTCCAACATGCTTTCTATCTTTTTCTTGGAATGAGATTTTGTGTTTTTAAGGGTTTTACGGCGCTTGCAACACATTTAGGTTATATCAGCGCCAGTAAAAAGGAAGAAAATGGGATAGTAAAAAGTTATAGAATTACAATTAAAGCACCCAAGAAAAAGTAAGACATAGGGGAACTGGGAACAAATAGGGATCAGATGAAGATTCCAAGAGCATACCATCAATGTACTTAGTTTGAGATCACCTAAAAGTCTCATCCAGATACAAGCACAGGTCCCAACTAAGAGGAATACAGTCAATGTTTACCAATCATATAATATAATATGTAAACTCGACATAATACAATGCATAACAGAGAGATGATTTACAAGGAAAAAAATATCATCTCCCAAAACTATAACTATACATTCGACTGTTTCCCTCCCAGCCAAGGATCAGGACAAAACTAAGTAATCTCATTCCAAGACAATGACAGGAAACAATTGGGAAACGGGTATGGGGGGATGGAAGACACAGCATGTACCTCCCTGCCCACTATGGGAGGGAATGAGATTACTTGGTTTTGTCCTGGCTCTGGCCGGATACCCTAGCTGGGAGGGAAACAGTCAAATGTTTCGTTAGAGTTTTGGGAGATGATATTTTTTTCCTTGTAAATCATCTCTATGTTATGCACTGCATTATGTTTCTTTATATTATGCATGATTTGTAAAACATTTGAATGTATTCCTCTTAGTTGGGACCTGTGCTTGTGTCTGGATGAAACTTTTAGTGATCTCAAACCAAGTACTTTGATAATGTGCTTTTGGAATCTAAACCTGTTTCTTATTTGAACCAATTCCCCTTTGTCTTCCCTTTTCTTGGATGCTTTATTGTAATTCTAGAATTTTTTACTATCGCATTTTCTTCCTTTTTACTGGCGCTGATATGACCTTAATGTGTTGCAAGCGCCGTAAAACCCTTAAAAACAAAAACAACCACCATCGTTTCCCGACCTCCCATAGTGGGCAGGGAGGTACTTACTGTGTCTTCTATCCCCCTATAATATCTGTTTTCCAACATGCTTTCTGTCTTTGTCTTGGAATGAGATTACTTGGTTTTGTCCTGGCCCTGGCTGGGAGGGAAACGGTCAAATGTATAGTTAGAGTTTTGGGAGATGATATTGGTTGAAAACTGGCCAAAGAAAAATATCATTGGATTAATGAAGCAAAACAACGTCATCAAAACTGGTAGACTGAAAAAAATCACATTTACATATTAAGGCAAAGGAAATGAATGTGTTTGTAGCGACGTGTACATATATGCAGGTCTGACATCCAAATATACTTATGGGCCTAGTTTAACATTGTTGTAATTAAAAATATTATGCGTCATTTTTCATTACAACAATGAGCCCATAAGGAATTGGGTTATCAGAACTGCAAATAAGTACACGTTGGTTTGTAGTGTGCGATTGAGAATGTGGAAGCGCACGTGAAGTTGTGTGAGTGTGCGGGCGCGCGCAACAAATCATGTGATTGATGACTTTTTTCTTTTTAATAATGTCAGATCTACAACTTATCCCCTATCATTTTTACCTTTTTACTGGCTCTGAATTGACCCAGAAATGTCGCAAGCGCCGGAAAACCCATTAAAAAAAAAAACAAAACAAAAACAAAGCATAAAAACACCCCCAAAAAAAACAGAAAACAAACAAACAACGTACTGATAAATTTATTCATCCTAATTCGTCATCACTGCCGACATGAATTATACAAGTTTATATTTATTTTTTCTTTCGTAAAATTGGACTATCGGTGATGGCATAATATGGACAAAATGTGCGACGTCACAGCACACCTGCCTAGCAACGGCCCTTCCGGTTCCACACGCAACAGAAAGAATCAAGCTGTGACTTTTACTACGAGTACAGTAGCATTTTTAAAAGATCAAATTGATCGATTTTTTCTGTTCTAAAATGGTTCAATGTTATTTGCGCCAGATAAGATTATCGACCTCGTTCGGAGAGAGAAGCCTGTCGGTTTAACCAATTTCCAAATGAAAACCACTTTTGGTTGCTGTGTGCGTTGTTAAGAGGCAGTGACGTCACGAGTTTGAAACCCTATTACTTGAATAAAATCTCTATTGTTACATTATCTACATATTTATTGTAATATAAATGGCAAAGTTCATACATAACAATGAATCGACGTGTACATATAATATACAGGTCTGACATCCGAACTCACTTATGGACCTAGTTTAACATTGTTGTAATGGATTATATTTTACGTCATTTTTTGGGAGTTCCATTACAACAATGAGCCCATAAGGGGAAATGGGTTATCAGACCTACAAATAAGTGCACGTCGGCATGGATACATCTCATAGAATCGAGTAATAGTGCATAAAATCCCATGGACAAAAATGCAATCATCAAGAAATGAAAATGATCAAAGGCGAGCAACAAGATCAGTTCTTAGGTTGGAATCAACGTGTACTTATTTGCAGGTCTGATAACCCAAATTGTTATGGGCTCATTGTTGAAATGGAAATACTCTTCAACCGACGCAAAATATTTGTCCCTAACAACAATGTTAAATCAAGCCCATAATTGCGTTCGGTTATCAGACCTGCACATATGTATACGTCGGTTTGGAATCCATATCAATACGAGAAAAGAATGACAACTCTAGATGTCCCAAATTTGAAATACAGACGGCTTCGTGGGGATTTCATTCAGCTATATCAAATTGTTCATTCTATGTTTGATGTGGATTAACGTGTACACATAAGCAGGTCTGACATCCGAACCCACCTATGGGCCTAGTTTAACATTGTTGTAAATAATAGGCAATATATTCCGTCATTTTTATTTTTTTTATTTTTTTTTTTTTTAGATTTCCATAACTACAATGAGCCCATAATGAATTGGGTTATCAGACCTGCAAATAAGTACCTACACGTGGATGTGGATCCAACAGTCCTTTTTACATTCTCACCTGTTACTTTTTACAAGTGGTGATAAATTAAAAATTTATATTTCAATATGTAAAACTAGATTTATCTATACAAAACTATTTTATTCATCGTATAGTTTACATTTGGAATAGAATTAAATTTGAAACCATCCCCCCCCCCCCCTCACCCCAAAAAACCGCTACTCATGATGACTAATTTAATAACTTGATCTACAGAGTATTGAAGCCATTAAAATACGAATATGATTATTGTTTGTCGTGACCAACCCCCCCCCCCCCCAAAAACAAACAAAAAACAAAAAACAAAAAACAAACAAGAACCAAAAACAAATCTGATTTGTTAAGATTATTTCAGCACGACTTGTAGATACATAATATAAGCATCTCTTATCTATAGATATCCGATCGCAATTATAGGCCTAGTTTAACATTGTTGTACTGGACAATATTTTGTGTCATATTTTGAGATTTCCATAATATCAACAATGAGCCCAAAATAAATTGGGTTATCAGACCTGCAAATAGTGTGTACGTCGTTCCAATACCATGTCATGAATAAGGTATGGAAATTGAACGGATATGTTATCCTAGGTTTAGCTTTCTAAAAGGTAATAATGGTAAAATTATGATAGATACTATAATCTTCCGATTTTAACATTCTTGGGTGTCGAGTTCCACATGATGAAAATAATAGCACGGCTCTATGATTCATTATCTGACCAAGGCAATTTGAATGGATAACGACGAGGCGGAGATATTTATTTATTTATTTATTTATTTATCTATTATTTTAATAGTTACCACAATGTTGGAGTCAGTCTACGTCGATGTTTCAGGCCTTTTAGCCATCGTCAGGACTGTGTGTTACACGAGTTTGGTTTGTTGTCTGTTATCTTCAACAAACAACAACAGACAACAAACCAAACTCATGTCCTGACGATGGCTAAAAGGCCTGAAACATCGATGTAAACTGACTTCAACATTGTAGTAAATATTAAAATAATTATTCGCTCCATTGCTACATGTCGAGCACTATCCGTACCATATTTGTATCAAACACGATTCAATATTTATTTATCTATCTATTTCGTCTATTGATAAGAAAGGGGACGTGAGAAGGAATGTATCTAAAAAAAAAATTAAAACTTGAGCTTTGTTTTGTTTTGTTTTTTGGTAGCGCAATTTCCATTAATAGTGCTCAACGCGCTTTACAAGGGATCTCTAGCCCACAGCGACATGTAGACGGAGACATGACGACTGTAAGGCGATATTCCTTTTTTTTTTTTTTGCAACATAGACCCGATTGTTATTGGCCTAGTACTCGTTCTAAATCCGAGTATGGTGAGAGAATGTGAACAAAGAGCATTTTCCAAGAACTCAGAGCGAGATTCGAACCTAAGACCTTCCTATCCGAAGGCGAGTGTCATACCATAAGACAACATATATAGCCGCACATACTGTCAGGGAATGAGATTAGCGAAAGATTAGCGAAAGAGTAGCGTCCCTTGATTGGACATCACCTTACAGAGAGAACGTCAACATGGTTTTGCGCATGCGTCTCTCTCGTCCTCGCTTTCGGTGAAGTGTCTCCGGAAGAGAGGACTAGAGACGCATGCGCACAACCAACATGACGTTCTCTCTCTAATAACTTTTCCACCGGTGACGGCCAATCAAGGGACGCTACTCTTCCGCTAATCTCATTCCCTATTTATTGGCCACGCAGAACTATCTATTCAACGACATTCATCGTAAACTTCAAGGGTTCAACGGGAGTCAAAAACCCCGTGTAGTCTTCAAACTCTAACTTCTCTGGTTTAGCGCTTTGAACTCGAACCTTCCTCAGAACATGAACCAGGGCAATCTTCATTTCGACCAAGGCCAGCCTCATCCCTAGACACTGACGAGGACCAAACCCGAAAGGAAGGAAGCAGACAGATTTAGCAGACGATGACAAATTATTCCCGTCCGAGAGAAATCTCTCTGGGCGGAAGGAGTTCGGATCCGGGAACACTTCCGGGTCACGGCTCACGTTGTAGACTGGGATCATGACGCCGGTATCTTTGGGGATCGGAATTCCTTTTAGAGTTGTCTCTCTTACTGCCTTTCTCTTTATCTGAAGGACAGGCGGGTACATCCTCAACGTTTCCATAAGAACTGCTTCCATGTATTTCAACTTATGGCAGTCGTCATACGTCACTTCGATATCTACGTCAGAAGTTTCAGCATCGGAGAAGACTGATTCAATTTCTGACACAAGTTTTTCTTGGACTTCTGGATTTTTTGCCAACGCGTATGTCAAAAATTGTAAAGTTGCAGAAGTAGTTTCATAACCTGCCATTATGAACGTAATGCCACTAGACACAATCTCATCTGTTCTGAGCACGCGCTCTGACGTCATATCCTGCCCAACTTTCGCTTCCGCTTCTGCGGTGAGGCATAACTTGAAAAAGTCCCATCTTTTGAATTGTTCTGGATTGTTTTTCCTTTCTTCCACCAGTTTTGTGAGGAACACTCTAAAATATTCAATTGAGTCAGGATTGAAAACAGAGAGATTCATTAGTTTCACGAGTCTATCCGTGAAAGGAAATATCCCGGATATTGCCAATATAAGTTTGAAAATTGTCTTGACAACGAAAATAGCGACCACTTTTTCATAGATACCACCATCTTCCTGTTGTTGCGAGTTAATCTCCAACCCAAACGCAGTTCCCGCTATGACGTCAAGACTGTACGCTCCAAATACTTCTTTGGCTTTCGTTTCCGCTTCTGTTTCCGCATTTTTGTGCAACTTGCACGCCAAATGGCGCGCAGTGGTGTTCATGTATCCCGTTATTAATTTCAATTTCCCCGCGGTAAATATAGGAGTCAGAATTCTTCTATTTCGTTTCCAATCTGGACCGCTTTGAAACGCGACTCCGTTCAGAACAGCATCGGGGATCAGATGGTCTCCGATACTGTACCGGTCATGAAAAGAATTGAAGTCTTTGACGAGAATATCGTTGAAGAATTCTGGATCTGAGACGATGAGACACGGTTTTCGGAATAGCTGGATTCCGAAGACTTTCCCGTATTGTTTTTGCCACTTGTCGATGCTGGCAACTATTCCGATTTTTGGGTTGAGATATTCGTGGACGTTTCCGATAAAAGGCAAAGCTGGTGGATGTGGGATTCCCAGGCGTTTCCATGTTGACATCGGGTGGTAACCGTATCTGAGAATAAACGAATTATAGATAAGCATGTTAAAATGTATAAATACATACAGAAATACTAATAAAGATCTGAACAAGTGTGTATGAAAGGTGCCAGACAAAGCAAGAAAGAAGATTAGACGAAAAAAAACAATGCCAAAATAAAAAAAAATTAGTCTACCTCGACTGGGGATCGAACCTCAGACCTTCTGATTACTGGTAATTAGAAGGTCTGAGGTTTGATCCCCAGTCGATGTAGACTGATTTTTTGGGATGTGTTTTTCTTCTATTTTTTTTCTTGCCTTGTCTGGCATCTTTCATAGACACTTGTTCAGATCTTTATCTTCTACTGGTGCCTGATCTTTAATTTCTTAATTTGATATTCTCATAAATACTGATGCAAATCATCGTGAGCAGAAGGTAAAGAAGGATAGGACAACTTATGAGAAGGAGGAGGAGGGAGACATCAGCAGAACTGTCCTACACTGGACACGAGCAGAAGGAAAGAGAAGAAGAAGTAGAAGGGCCGCCCGTGCAACTTGGAGTAAAACAGTGGAGGCAGAGATGGGAGAGTGGTGGGGAGCCAGAAAGAAAGAGAGAGAGAGAGAGAGAGAGAGAGAGAGAGAGAGAGAGAGAGAGAGAGCTCCCAGAAGATGATGGCCAGGAATAGAGGAAGTTAGAGGTCCTTTCATTGCTATTCTACATAAGAGAGAGAGAGAGAGAGAGAGAGAGAGAGAGAGAGAGAGAGAGAGAGAGAGAGAGAGATGAAATGCCCTGAAGATTATTGCTAAGGATAAAGGAAGATGGAAGTCCTTCCTTGCTGACGAATGCAACAGGCTTAATGGGCAGTGAGTAAGAAAGCCAAGCATCTACATAGAGTCTATGGATATGTGACACATCGTCTTGAAACGATTTTATGCAGAGATGAATTAGTCCTGGAAATTGGATTTATAGCCACAAATGTGGCGCATCGTTTCGAAGCGGTAATATGTCGGGGTGAACCAGATGCATTAAAGAGATACGATTTTAAAGTTGAACTACTACTACTACTACGACTACTACTACTACTACTAGGACTAGTACTACGACGACGACTACTACTACTACTACTACTACTACTACTAGCACTACTACCACCACCACAATTACCACTACTACTACTACAAATACTTCTGCTACTACTAATATTACTTCTGCTACTACTAATACTACTTCTGCTACTACTACTACGTGACGCATCGTTTCGAAGCGGTAATATGTCGGGGTGAACCAGATGCATTAAAGAGATACGATTTTAAAGTTGAACAACTACTACTACTACTACTACTACTACTACTACTACTACTACTACTACTACTACTACTACTACTACTACTATTACTTATGTTACAACAACAACAACAACAACAACTACTACTACTACTACTACTACTACTACTACTACTACTACTACTACTACTACTACTACTACTACTACTACTTACACCAACAATAGAACCAAGGCCAGTAATCCCAGAGGAATCCACAAAGGACAGCAATCCAGAAATCCAAACAGCTCCATCATACAAGTATTGAATATCACACTTCGTCTCTACCTTGAAAAGATATTGTAAATTAATGTACATGTTATCTTGACTACTATCTCCATATTGCCACAGTAACAATCGTTCACATTTATTTTATTAAATTTTTATTTTAGTAAGAACTGAATTCATCTCACTCCAGTTATATTTCGGTAGGCTTAGAAAAACGTTACCTTCGAATATTCGATCATCTTTCCTTTAATAGCTTAAATTAAATAATCATAATAATAATAATAATAATAATAATAATAATAATAATAATAATAATAATAATAATAATAATAATAATAATAATAATAATAATAATAATAATAGATCTTTATTGTCCATAAATATGGCAATTTGTCATTTAGTTACACTTGTTATATGTATGTATGTATGTATGTATGTATGTATGTATGTATGTATGTATGTATGTATGTATGTATGTATGTATGTATGTATGTATGTATATGTGTATATATATGTACGCTCATTTCTTTTGTATACATGTGTAGAAACAATGTGCAAGCGTGTATGTTCATGTATGGCTGTGTCTGTATTTGTAAACGTGTTGATTTTCATACCATGAACCAAACTGAGCATTGTTTACCTCACATGAATTGCCATTAATTTGGACAATAAAGATTATTATTATTATTATTATTATTATTATTATTATTATTATTATAACGTTAAATGATAACTGTAACATTGAACAGATATTTCACTCCTACTAATTCTCTCTCTCTTTCTCTCTCTCTCTCTCTCTCTCTCTCCCTCTCTCTTCCTCTCTTTCTTTCAAACGTGCGATATACACAACATAAACATATTCATTTTGTTTTCAATTTGTTACGATTGTGGCAATTCGACACCAAAAATTATCATAATTTTCTTGGTTTTCATTATCTTTTCATTATCTTGGTCAGTTAATCTTACATTAAATACATTAATCAGTTAATCAGTCAACGAATCAATCCTTGGTTTTTCTGTATCAATATGAAATATTCAAAATTTTTATTGCTGATGGAACGAACGTTGATTTTACTTGTTAGTTCTACATTTAATCTGACAAAACCTTCTCCCAGATGGTAAAAGACTAAATTCATGGTATAAAATATGTTTTTTATTGTTGGTAATTGAGAATGCTTTCCTTTCTATTGCTTTTCCATAAATTCTTTCTACTC
>NC_088370.1:18134665-18139665 GCF_034508935.2 Berghia stephanieae | reverse complement strand
GTAATAGGATGGGTGACTAATCGTGAAAAATTGTCCCCGCGTTGTTTCCCTGGCTAAGGCACTTTACCCCACTCGATTGAATGAGTATCTGGCTACAGAAATGACGGGTAGTTACAGTTTTAGTACACAAGGGTCGCTTAACAGGCTGTATGGCAAAGAAATATGGTTCCATACAGCTTGTTGAAGTGGGGGGATAAATATGATACATTGTGAAGCGCATTGCTCACGGCTATCTGAATCTGTAGAAATGCGCTGTATAAATATTCATATTTATGTACTTGGTCCAACTGTTATTATTACTATTTCTACTACTAGACCTCTACTACTAATATTATTATTAATAACAATAATAATAATAATAATAAATAATAATAAATAATAATAATAATTGTTGTTGTCAATATCACCGTTTAATGGTAAAAGTGTTAAAGATACTTGCAAAATGTTGGTGTTGTGTGTGTTGTAGCAATCGGCCTCCAGCGACGCAACTCTGTCTACAAGAGACGCACAAGACCGTGGTACTAAACATCCCTGGCATGCATTTAGTCATACAACATGAAAGCAACATTCACGGTAGCGTTAACTACGTCAAAGTCAAAGACAATTCAATCGTGACATACAACCAGGACATGACAGTAAGTGAGGTGGAAATTCTCAGAATTGAAATCAGACACTTCAATTTGATATGTCAACAAACCTCCACCAACGCCATTCAAGTGGCCAGTTACATTTACATCCACCACTAGTGAGAAACCAATGATTGTGATAGGTGACTTTAACAGCCACAGCACCAAAATGGGGATACAATGAGAACAACGAAGATGTAGATACTGTTGAGGAATGGGCTGACCAATATAAGCTGACACTCTTCTATGACGCATGAATCATCCTTTTCAAGCGCTCGATGGAGAACAGGTTACAACCCAGACCCTGCATTTGTGTCTTCCAGACATGTCAAAAACTGTCGGCAACCCCATACCAAAATCAGTATACAGACCTATCGCCATTGAGGTGGGATCAGTCATCTCTACGAGAACAAACAAATTACATAAACTGTGTTCGTGGACCTGGCAGCTGCCTATGACACAGTAAATCACAGGAAACTGCTCCTAAAGGTTGCAAGGGTAACTCGTAACACAAAAATAGTTGCAATAATAAAATCCCTTATGTCAAACCGTCACTTTTTTTATGGAAATGGATGGGCAGAAAAGCAGATCACAAAAGAACGGACTCCCTCAAGGATCGGTTATTGCACCTATCCTTTTCAACGTTTATACCAATGACCAACCTCAGTTCGAGAACATCCAGGGGTTTCTATATGCTGATGCTCTGTGTCTCGCGTCCCAGGCCTCTAATTTCAAGACCATTGAGGAGAGACTAACGGATGTCCTGGAGCCACTCTCTGAGCCCACATTTAAAGAACTCACAAAATGCTAACCCAGGAAAAACTCGAGAGTGTGCTTTCCATATAAAGAGCCGCCAAGTCTAAAGAAAACAGGAAACTGAACATCTCCTGGAATGGGGACATATTGGAGAACAACACATTCCCCGTGTACCTCGGTGTTACCGTAAACCGCACAATGTCCTTTTCTCAGAACGCAAAGAAAACAAAAGCAAAGGTGGCCACAAGAAACAACTTCCTAAGAAAAGAGAAAGAAAAACTTACATGGGGAGCAGATCAGAAAACAGTCAGGACAACCATACTAGCCCTCTGCTATTCAACAGCCGAAAAGGTCTCACCAGTCTGGGCAAGATCCTGCCATGTCAAAATAACACCTGCCGGATCATTAGAGTAACTTGAAACCGACTGCAGTTCCAGTCCTCCATTGGCTGGCTGGCATTGCACCTCCCCACATTCGAAGAGCCACTGCTTCCAAAGCCCAGAAATATAAACAGAAAATGGACCCAAGGCACCCCCAACATGACCACAGCCCAATAACAAGTAGACTGAAGTCGAGAAAGAGCTTCGTGACGGAAGAAAGCATCAACCCTGACCATGCAGCTGTATACAGGATTTCCACACAGAGTGGGACAATCATGCAAATGAAGCTGTTGGAGATCCGAGAGGAGAACTGTCCTACGGAACCGAGCTCCCCAGGAATGAATTGGTAACACTGAACAGAGCACGGGCAAAACTTGTGAGAACAACTGGTGGCATGAAAAAGTGGGGGCTGGCTGAGACTAGCTTGTGTACATGTGAATGCCCAGAGCAGACATACTTAGAGAATGCCAGGATGGGCTCAGCTGCACTGACCATGACCTAAGAGTCTGCTCCCCAATGCTGTGGAGTGAGTTTGGTGTTGGTGCGACAAGCTATGATGATGATGACTTGCAAAATTAATAAGTCTTACACCTGGCAACATATAAGTAAGATGACAAAGATTAAGATTAGAATGTTAGGATGATGATCTTTTTAACATCAAAGTATTTTTGTAACCCGTCATTGCTAACTTTCATGTGTAACCCAGAATGAAAAGTTATTACAAAAGACGAATGCAAGATATTTAGATAAATTGCTAGTCTATCATTGTGGTAGACGTAAATGTATTAAACTTACATATCCAATAACCTGTAGGTTAACAGAGAAGGAAGGGCGCACAAGTTCATTGTAATTTGAAATTGAGGAGTTGGAGTTGGAACAAAGTTGATTTGCATTGAGTCAGAATTCAATCAAGTCTTAGATTGAAGAAAAAAGCCCAAAGAATCTTTCTTTAAAACAAGAAACAACAAAAAAAAAACCCAAAAAACCTACAGCGTGCACCAGAATGAATAAAAACAGGACAGTCTTTAAACTGTATCAATGGAAATCACATCTTGCATATACAAGACCTCTGGTGCTATTGTGAGGACTGGTTCTCAGTCTCACCCGTCCTGCCGTATCTGAGGGCCATAACACAACTTGTGAAATCCAAATAAATTAAAAACATATTATAAATTTATATCACTTTTATTGTCAATTCATTCATATTCATGTTATTCAAACTGAAAATCATTTTTAAAAATATAGATAAGATGTTTCTCCATTATAAAGGTATGCTTGTATTCTCATCCTGTGAAAGAGAAAGAAAAAAATAAAGAAAATTGATAATTATTACTGAAACTAAGTAGTTCCATTTTTAAAAATCTGTGATTTAAGAGCCTTAGCAAAAGCTTTGATTAAGAAAGGTTCTGATATGCAACATCACGTGGTCTCATCTATCAAATTCTACTACCATTACAAATCAGCTACATAAATGGATTCATCAGTACTCTTATCTTGTTGATAAATTAAATTATAAATATAAAAAAGGATAAAATAAACTTTTAAAAATAATTAGAAAGTTAAATGGTAGACAAGATAAAGAGATATTTGCCTATTTCTTTTTAAATTTCTTATTCATAACCAAGGAAGCAGGTTAGTTTTGCTATATTCTTCTTGACTTCCCTATGTAAATGTTTCTTTCAAGTGTATAACAAGCTCACAGGGCATTTGTATAAAGAAACAGAGGCCAATACCATTAAAATGGAGAGACCACTGCCAAAAATTACAAAGGGATAGAAATGCATTGGTTTTAACGTGTATTAGACGCTGTCATTAGAAAAAAGTTTTTAAAAATCTTTACAAACTACAGTAAGCTGCTTTTAAAATTAAGAAACGCTCGAAAGCAAAATATGGTCCTGTTCTCTTAATCACCGCTCTCTAGTCTCTAGATTATACTTGATAGGTCAATAAAGCTGAGAGGTTTTATGAACAATATAGAATATAGAAGAAAAACATTAATTCCAATAAAAAAACATAGAAGGGTCCATAATGATATATGAGGAACTCTATAAGATAAAGTAACAAATGAAAGCCATTTTGATAATCTTGAAGGATATGACTCAATGATGATGATGATAATAATAATAATGATACTTCTTCCTGAATATAAATTGTTTAATTCCCATGGTATAGGCAGGCCAATGCTTCCAGAACAATTAAAGGAAGGGTAGCCCTATTCGTCTTAAGGTCGAATAGCTTCAACCGTGGTTGCCGTACGTACGGACAAATCGTGTTGCTTGCACTATTCGTCCTTCACACTAAAGCTGGGCAATATTCCGTTTTTGCTTTTACTGAGCTGGATTCGAATCCACGTAATTACATGATATATCCGTATCGTCTTAAATGTTTCACAAACCCCACCTCCTCTGTTTGTGAGACAAATAATTAGTTATGTGTGTTTTTTTTGAGGTGTGTGTGTGTGTGTGTGTGTGTGTGTGTGTGTGTGTGTGAATTTCGTGGGGTTTTTTTGTTTGTTTTTTTCTTCTGGGATATGATTTTTATTCCAGAATGGTGATTGATTTCTTATAAGGAACAATTGTCGTGTTCTCCTATTGGTAAGTATCCAATTCAAATACCTGCTCGAGAGTTTGGGTTGGCTAGGCACAGAGGAAGATTCGGCAGGTTTTCTTTGTTTTGGTTTCTTTTTTTTTTTTTTTTTTTTTTGGAGGGGGGGGGGGGGTGTTGTTGTTGTTTTGTTTTGTTTGCTGTTGTTTTTTTTTGTGGGGGGGGGGGGGGGGGGCGGGTTATTGTTCTTTTTATTTGTTTTCTCTTGTTGGTATTTTCCCTGCTTTTGTTTGATTTGTGTGTGTGTGTGTGTGTGTGTGTGTGTGTGTGTGTCTATTGTGTGTCTACGTGTGTTTTGCCTTTTTTACATTTTTTTTTTCAATCTATAATAGTGGGTAAGCACTCAGTAACTATTTGTTTTAAATGACTAGTATTCAATTTGTCAAAATATTATATTAGTCATAATAGTATAAGCAGCGCAAGAAAAAAAAACAACACCAAATTTCTGTATCTGTTAAGAAGCAGTTTTATAAAAAAATGTTATAATCTTGATAATTCAGTGAGTGCCATCAATAATAGCTTGAATTTAGCCAAAATTTTTGAACGATGTCGATACCTGTCCTTTAACTTCAGAAAATTTTGTTATAAGTTGTACAGTCTTGAGTAGACTAGCTGTATGACATAATGATAGATT
>NC_088370.1:18034665-18129665 GCF_034508935.2 Berghia stephanieae | reverse complement strand
GCATTTGTAGTCCAGCTTTCGCATCCGTAGAACAAGATTGGCCACACGTAGCACTTCAAGACTCGGAATCTAATCCCGAACGACATCTGTTTGTTTTTCAAAATGTTTCCCAGGTCCATGAAGGCCTGTTTGGCTTGAGTTATTCTTGCTCGTATGTCTCGGTTACATCTTCCATCTGTTGTCACTATTGAACCTAGGTATTTAAAACTTTCTACGTTGGTAAGTTGCTCGCCTTGAATCGTTATATTGCAGGTGTTGTTGTTTTCGGGGTTTTTCTGTATTACCAAGCATTCTGTTTTGGTGATATTCACTTCCATTCCCTTGGCTTCACTATCTACTACCACTTTGTCAACAATCTTTTGAAGTTGGATTTCTGATGTTGCAATGAGTACCGTATCGTCTGCGTATCTTATATTATTTATGTTGTGACCTCCTACTTTTATTCCCTCCATATTATTTATGCCCCTCATGATTGTTTCTTGGTATAGATTAAACAGATCTGGTGAGGCAACACACCCTTGACGGACTCCTTTCTTAATAGGAATGGAATTTCCTGTAGAGTTTCCGATTTTGATAGATGCCTGCTGGGTGTAGTATAATGTTTGCATGAGTCTGAGGTCTTTCTCATCAGCGCCAATGGAGTGCAGTTGTTTTAGTATTTCTTCGTGGCGTACTCTATCAAAAGCTTTTTTGTAGTCGACAAAACAGAGGTATAGTGGGGTCTGAACCTGTATAGCTCTTTCACTTAAAACACGGAGGAGGTATATTGCGTTCCTTGTCCCTCTGTCAGGTTGGAATCCATATTGATCTTCTGCGATTTCGGGGTTAATCTTATTCCTTAGCCTGTTGATAATTATACGCAACAGTATTTTGTTGATGTGACTTATTAAACTTATCGTTCTAAAATTTTCGCATCTGACTGCACCTGCTTTCTTTGGTATTGCTATGAAAATAGAGTTACAGAGATCTTCTGGAATTTTCCCAGTATTGTATATATTGTTGAATAATATGTGAAGTTCATCAATTGCTAGATCTCCTAGGCTTTTTAATACCTCTACAGATATTTCATCAGAGCCTGTTGCTTTACCATCCTTCATTCGTTCCATGGCATGTTCAATTTCACTTTTGGTGATGTTTGGTCCCCTTAATGGTTCTTTGAATTTCAGTGGTGGTTCATTTCTATTTGGATCATTGTACAGTTCGCCTATGTATTCTACCCATCGGCTTTCTATATGTTGTTCTTCAAATAGCCGTTCCCCTTGTTTGTTTTGGATACAACTTCCTGCTGCTTTGCTTTTCCTTTTCCCTGATAGTTCTTTTATTCTTTGGTGAGCTTGTTGGGGGTTGGGTTTGTATTCTCTTTCGATTTCGCAGCATTTCCAGTCTAGATAGTTCTCGTGTGCATCAATGCATTTGGATTTAATGTGGTTGTTCAATGTTTGGTATTCTGCAGACCCTCTGTTGCATTTTCGTCTTTCTTCAAATAGGTTTAGAATTTCATTTGTCATCCATTCCTTTTTGCTGTTTGTTTGAGCTATTGGTAAATGCTTTTCTGTAGTTGCTTTGACACACTTTTGGAATATATCAAATTGTTTTTCACATTTTTCGCATTTTTCGTTATCAGGTTCACTTTGGCTTTGTATCATGAGTCAGATACCACTAGGTTGTTAAAACCGTTGGGTCAGGTCTAATTTTATCAGAGATTTATGATCATGAAGGCAAGATTACATAACCAATGTCGATTAGCTTTTAAAAAATGGGTTTTATTTACCTTCTGGTGAACTCATTTGATCAATATTTCCTGTATTTAACTTTTTGATCACATAAGAAAAGTCTAATATACATTGAATATTTTTTAATGCCTCTAGATTTCACTTTAAAGTCAAATAAAATATCTGATCACAAATAAAAAATTTGATAATTCGATCAATAGAGAGAGCTTTTCAAAATTGTTGGCTTATCATTCCTCAGGCAAAATTTAGATAAGACATCATTTCACATATCATGGTGTTTCCTATGAATTACATAATCCTAAAAAGCTTCTTCTTCATAAAAAAAACGTCTGAAATAAAATTAGGTAATCTAAGGATCAGAGAGGTTTAGTTTTCATTTCAATCCAAGGTAAATCTGTAAAGAGTTGTAGGACCAGGCCCCTCTTGATCATTACCCCCAAAATAGATTGAACTAACAGGGATGTGTATAAGTATAAAACTGTAACAAAACCCCACGACCCCCCACAACACATACAAAAACTTAAACACAGTTTTTTCATTTTCATTTCTCCTGAGCCAAGGGAAACTAGTTGCTCATTTTAGCTGCACAGATTCATTCAATCGCTTCCCCCCCCCCTTTTATTTTTAAATATTTTTTTATTTTTTTTGAGCGAGTCTACTCTTTTCTCCTTTTTTGTTTGGCCTTGTTCCGTTTCTGATCATGAATTTCTTAAAATTATTATTTATCTTTTTTTTCATAAAAAAATATTGTTGTTTTTTTTTTTCCTCTATCGGTCTGGGAATAATAGACCTGTAAATGAGCTCTATAAAAATTGACTGAAACTCTTCGACAAACTGAAGATTCAATTATTTTTTTTAAAAATAAGGGCATCATTGGAGAGGAGAGTGATAAATACAATATATCAAAATAGTGGGTGTTATTTCTTACTGCAAGTATGACTGCCATAATTTGATGTAGAAGGAATGCTAAATAAGCATGTCATTCATCATATAGGTAAAGATGACTTCATCAAAGTCATATTCCTGCCTCTGGAATTTTTTTGACAGAAAAATAATCACCATTATCATCTTTAACTTCTAGCCATGACCAATTGAATTTATTCCCCACGGGACTCACATCTTTATCGATGCTCGACAAGTCTGAATTGCGATCCACGAACAGCTCAGCCATTGTGAGAACATTAGAATAATGTAGCAATGAGCAAACTTGATTTTCAATCAGTAAATGACAGAGAAAAAAAAAACTTAAATAAATATGACTTCAGGCCAATACACTGAATTATTAAGTAGAAGTGAATTATCAAGAAGAAACTTCGGCAGGCGTAGCGGAAAAATTCAAAGAATCGAAATGAAGGTAAATCGCCACAAAACAGCAAGCTCGCTTGGGCTTGAGCAAAACAATGCCAGAAAACGTCCTGATTAATTATTACGGGAATTAATTAGGCTACTTACCATTGTTCCTTATGATCAGGTACTCAATCAGTGAAGAAACGGTCAACCAGTTTGTTTACAACGTGAGGCAATCGAAATGTGCTTGTAGCAATCTATCCTAACTTTCGATTTGAAGATGTCTACATAACGGACTTGCGGTCGCAATTCTTGCATACTTTTGAGACTCCCCAGGTAAATGTGGTCAATTTTGGCTTAGATGAAACCGTGAAATTTATCTCTCGGTGGCTCAGTTAAAATTGGCTACAGTTGGGAAAACGACGGTTTGGAAAGTGAAAAAATAATTTAACGAAGGATGTGTGAAAATACCCAGGGAAGTGTTCAGACACGCCTTTTATAAAAAGCGTCGCTTTGTCTTGGCAATATATACATCGTTAATATAAACGGTCCCCATGAGCTATGCGTAGCGCTGTGGAACACTCCTAATTATTTTACGGTCATTCGACTACGATTTGTGAATTCTTTCTTTTTTTTATTTCTTTCTTTCTTTCTTTCCTTTTTTAAATATTTGAATTTGACAAATTGACTGATTTCAGTTAATTGACTGAGAATTTACAGGTCTAGAATAACCAATTTTCGTTATTGGCAGACCCTGTCTGGGAATAATCATAGCGACGACGAAAATATCAGACCGCACTCCATGCATTTTACAATAAAATATGTTTTCTTTCACACAGCTACCGACCAAATAAGGCGAAACGGCTTGGAAGATCCAAAACGTCATACATGTAGTTTGACACCTGCCAAATATCAAAGATGCGAGAAGGGGTTGAGTGGGACATTTTCTTTTCCCAGACATTCTCATTTTTTCACCCTTCCTCCCTCTCTGCAATTCCTTCTCCCATCGACTCTCAGCAAAAACAATAACAAAAAGTCTTATGTGGCAAAAACGGCTACCAACTTAAATCCCTCAAACAACACAAGATATTGAAAATCGGTGGCAGAGACCCTTTGCCTTTGTCTTGTTCCTTTTCCAGTTCCAGTGTCCAGTCATGAACAGATAATGAATGAGAGAATGAAGACTGTTTCGAAATCTATTATCAGGTCAGGAAAGAGCGAGAGTCAATAAAATATGACAAACGGTGAAAGCTACGCACCACGAAAGATGAGGATTAAAAAAAAAAAAAACAACTTTTGTTGAGATTTCAACTACTGAGGAGGGGGGTGTCTGCTTTTTTTTTTTTTTTTTTTTTTTGTTCCTTTCTGTTTTGTTTTTCGGTCAAGTTATGACTGACGCTGACACTGACACACGTTCTAGACTGTAAACGTTACCCATAAAATGTCATAAATTACGAAAAGTGTGATCTCTCACAGAGTATTCGAATCACTCACTGAATGAGCATGAAGCAGACATGAGTGAAAGAAACGTAAACTCTGTAAGTGAGAATCGGCGAGTGAAGCTGTACTGTAACTGTAATGACTGACAGCAGTCAAATTGCGAAGTGAAATGAAAACAAATAAACAAAGCATTCTAAAATTAGAGACATCCAAAGTTAAATACCCGAACGCTATTATGGATTAACATTGAACTAAATCGTTTCCTGCTCTCAAAACTAATCGATACAAATTACAAACTCAAACACTGAAATTGGTATCTTACCTTTGCATGAGTTGTACTGCCATTCTTTGCTGGTGATCAGGAACTTTAGCAGCCGGACAACGTTGCGCACAAAACAGGTCTCCCGTTTTTGTCGTTCAAATTGTAGATAATACACAGTCAGTTAAAAACAAATACGTACAAATAAAATAGTTATTTATTTAAATTCTTTGTATATGGCTAAATTATTCCGAAAACCAGATTTCAAATAGTTCTTGTTTTGTTCACACAAGTGCATTGATTTTGGAGAATGAGATTGTCCGTGGTCTAAAAATAGACCGACAATAATTTTTGATAAATTTTACGATTTGTTTAATAAAAAATCAATATTTAGATATTATTTGACGCGTGATCGAGTATTTATGAATATGTGTTTCTTTTGCCACATAACAGCCAAATTTTAAAGGTTATTTTTTTTTCTATAATTTACATTGGAACGTGAGCTGTCAAGACAGGAACATGTGGTTTGCCATGTGCTTCGAGACCTTGTTTACGTCTGGGGCAGCTAATTTTACTGCATAGCAGGGGCGGTAAGCCCAGAGCAAAAGCCATGGAAAATCAGTAATCAGAAACCCTGACTTTCCCTGACATACTTGGCGGTGCTGCACTGCGGATGACGTCTGGGTTATTCCAATCTTCCCCTGGAATAGGCACTAAAGAACAAATTATGTCCAATTCGAAATAAATAACGAAATTAATTTAATCTTTTATTTAAAATCGCAACGATAGCACTATCTATTTAATAATCTCACAATTCACTTTTTGATTCGTAATTTTCGTGTTTTGTGACCAAGGCTTTTTTTTGTTTTGTTTTTGTTATCGTATTTTTTTTTTAAATTACATATAAGTATCAGGCAAGGACAACTATACTCCTTGGTATCCAGGCTATAAGTTTAGGCTGTCATTATCCCCAGTAGGTGTCTGGGGATAACAAAAATTCCAAATTGGTTATCCCCAGACACCTGTCTGGGGATAACGAAAAGGCTGGGCTTTCATTATCCCTAGACACCTGTCTGGGGATAATGAAAGTTCGTTATCCCCAGATATATATTTGCAACTCCGCTCTTTTAAACAATTATCCACATTCTAGAATATGGAATGTTTGCGAATGCACATAGAAATAAGGAAAGTTAATAAAATATCTATAAAATTAACCAACATTAAATCAGTTGTTACTACATATACACAATATGCGTCGATTTCGAAGTGGGTGTCAAGGCCGAATGGTTTAGTCGTCTGCCCTGGAAGTGTTACCAGAATCGACGTTGTGGGTTCGAATCCTGGTTCCGCCACTTTTTTCTTTTAAAATTCCGTCTTCTTTTTACAGAACGTTGCAAGGGATAAATGTCCCATCCATCCTCCCCCCCCCCCCCTCCCCCCCCCCCCCCACCTTTGTTTTTTTGTGCGAGTCTATTCTTTTCTCCTTTTTGTTTGACCTTTTGTTCCGTTTCTGAGCATGAATTTCTTAAAAATTGATTTTATTTTTTTAAAAAATATTGTTTGTTTTTTTTCTCCTCTATCTGACCATTTGGTCGCTCTCTGAATATTTCTGTTTGTTTGCTTTTTATTTATCCTTTTTAGTCACTTTTTGAGATCGGAGTGGTGACAAATATGACAATTTGCTAGAAACTAGAAAGGAACTAAGAGAGAGAGAGAGAGAGAGAGAGAGAGAGAGAGAGAGAGAGAGAGAGAGAGAGAGAGAGAGAGAGAGAGAGAGAGAGAGAGTTTTTTTTTAAAAAAGAGGTGGGGGGAGGATGGATGGGACATTTATCCCTTGCAACGTTCTGTAAAAAGAAGACGGAATTAAAAAAAAAAATATGGCGGAACCAGGATTCGAACCCACAACGTCGATTCTGGTTAAACTTCCAGGGCAGACGACTAAACCATTCGGCCACGACACCCACTTCGAAGTCGATGCATATTGTGTATATGTAGTAACAACTGATTTAATGTTGGTTTTATTTTTATAGATATTTTATTAACTTTCCTTATTTCTATGTGCATTCGCAAAATTCCATATTCTGGAATGTGGATAATTGTTTAAAGGAGCGGGTCATTAGTTGGGGATAAATTTTTATAATCTGGGGATAACGAACTTTCATTATCCCCAGACAGCGATAAGTTTAATGAAGGCTAAAATGTGAGCTCAGCTCCTATTGATAAATGATAGTCTCCTTGTTTCAAAGAATGCTTTACAGGATGTGGTAACGATCATCAAAAGAAAATGACATGTTATGAGTTTGAGTTTGTATTTTTGGTCTTAAACCATGTAGTTGAATGTGGAGACTTAGTAACGAACGACCGCTCCTCCACAGATAACGCTCCCCCTTACCTCTTTTTCTAAGGGACAATGAGGATTGCCAGCTTGTCGTATTTTAAATTCTAAGCTTCAAAAAGATTTGAATGTGTGTAGCCTTTTTTGTTCGTTGTTGTTGTTGTTGTTGTTGTTGTTGTTGTTGTTGCAGCATTAGTTTGACATCAGAAAATTATATACCCGGCCTTGTATTTCTTGGGAAGAATAATATATATGCAGTTGCAAAATGTCACCTAGTTAATAGATTAATCAAATAATCACACATAGTTGTTCACATTTTTTAACCGTGGCCTTCGTAAACTCAGGGCCTAATGCAAACCCGAAAAAGTTCGTCATAAAAGAAGACGAAGATCACGGAGTTGCCATTGCACTGTGACGTCCCGGGTTCGAGCCCGGTTTCAGGTACTTTCGTTTTCTTTCAGCAAATTTGCTCACTTTGGACAATATGGGTGATTCAAATTGACATCAGACATCTTGTTTGATGGATTATCTATATTCTTTCAAGGAATACATAGGCAACGATATCTAATGGAATCTGATTTTATATTTTTATTTTTAAAAAAGCAGGCCTCAAGTTTACGAAGGCGACGTTTTAACCCGATAATCGGTGAAAATGGAGATTGAAGAAAAAAAACAAAAACAACAAACACCCAGAAACACAGAGACACTGAAAAACAAACGCACAGGTCATCGTGTACAGACAAGGGCTTCTTGGCACAGGTCCATTGTAATATTATATGAATAGGCCGAAATTAGCGATGCTGTTAATTTGGATGGAAGGAAGAGTGATGCCTTGAAAAAAAAAAATTGACATTAGGTGTCCAAGTCATATTCCAAGTTCCCACGGTTATTTGGTACTTTTGTGAAAATCTATCTGCCTTCTTTCTTTCCAACTGCTTAAACTGAAAACTGAAACTTGAATGAAACTGAAAATTGAAAATATGAAACTGGCGACGAGCATTGGACTGTTGATAGTCTAATAGAATATTATAATTATAAATGAATAAATAGAAAGACGGAGAAATGTGTTAAAAAGCAGCGTCTTCTTCTTCTACCACTGTTGCGGTCCGAACCTTGAAGTGTAAGTAAGGTTTAGTGCCGTTCTTCATGGAAACGAAAGTCGGCCAAACCCTCACCTCATCCATCATTATCATTTCTAATTTCTAATCTCCAACTCCGGACTCCCGACTCCTAGTTCAAAAGAAAAAAAAATAAAGAAAAGATAGGTCATATTCGTCCCCACTCCGATCTCAAAAAGTGTCTAAAAAGAATAAATAATTAAAAAGCAAACAAACAGAAATATTCAGAGAGCGACCGAATGGTCAGATAGAGGAGAAAAAAAAACAAACAATATTTTTTTTTAAAAAATAAAAACAATTTTAAGAAATTCATGCTCAGAAACGGAACAAAAGGCCAAACAAAAAGGAGAACAGAATAGACTCGCACCAAAAAAAAAAAAAAAAAAAAGAGGTGGGGGAGGATGGATGGGACATTTATCCCTTGCAACGTTCTGTAAAAAGGAGACGGAATTTAAAAAAAAAAAATAAAAAAAGTGGCGGAACCAGGATTCGAACTCACAACGTCGATTCTGGTAAAACGTCCAGGGCAGACGACTAAACCATTCGGCCATGACACCCACTTCGAAGTCGACGCATATTGTGTATATGTAGTAACAACTGATTTAATGTTGGTTAATTTTATGTTTTTATAGGGAATGAGATTAACGGAAGAGTAGCGTCCCTTGATTTGACGTCACCGGCGGAAAAGTGAATAGAGAGAGAACGTCATGTTGATTGTCCGCATGTGTCTCTCGTCCTCGCTTCCGATGAAAGCGGCTTGAGACACTTCAAAACCAAATTGACGTTCTCTCTGTAAGGTGACGTCCAATCAAGGGACGCTACTCTTCCGCTAATCTCATTCCCTATAGCTATTTTATTAACTTTCCTTATTTCTATGTGCATTTGGAAACATTCCATATTCTGGAGTGTGGATAATTGTTAAAAAGAGCGGAGTTTCAAATATGTGTCTGGGTATAACGAATTTGGTTTTCAAATGTACACAAACAAAATTTAAGTTGTTTTGATTTCAATGAAATATCTAACTCTGAACATTATTTAAGGGGGGGGGGGGGAGGGGGGCTTCTGAAAGCTCCTCGTGCTAAGTGATACAAGGCACGACCGCAAACTCGGGGACCCAAATAATTTCTGGCCAAATTCTTTTATTTTTAAAATTATTTTTTGGCCAAAATTTTTATTTTTTAAATTATTTATTTATTTTAAAAAAAAAAAAAATTTTTAGATCTAAATCTAGATCGCTTCGAGATCTAAATCTATATATATCTAGTTCTAGATCCATAGTAAATAATTAGATCTGGACAGGATTTTGTTTTGTTTTGTTGTTTTTTTCAGAATACTAGTAGTATTAGTATACAGTATTTATAACTCACCCTATACTGGATACCACTGCGAAAGATGGAGAATAATATGTCAAAGGGCTTCTTGGTGGGTCTTCCCGTATAGCTCCCTCCACATAAATTCATCCAAATGAGATGCCAGTTGACTTGTGGACACCCAGCATATACTTGAACCTACGTTTGCAGTTCTTCCAATAACACTCAATAGTGTTGGTGCATGCGCCTGTCTGGGGGTCAACAAAGTTAGCTGTGTGGTTCACCACCAGGTGTTGGTATGGAGGTTGGCTATCCCGTTGTAAGCAGCCCAGCCGTCATTATGTATAGTGGAACCGGGGGCGATGTGCTCCTGAATAAGTGGCAACAGTCTAGCCACTGATCTGTCGTTATCCACAACCACTAGAAATCCCTGTCCCGTCTCCCTACACACACCACCAAACACCCACCGTTGCTCAACAACTCGGCTCACATTGTTTTTCCTTTTGGCCACTAAACTTTCGTCGATCTTGACTGTAAGGGATGGACCACCTATTTGGTACGGTTTGTAGAGAATTATAAAAGCCTTACGATATCAGTTATTGTTCTTACGTTTCACTGTTATGTATTTGTTCACAGATGATGCAATTGTCTTTCTTCTTTCATAAACCACCACGAACAAATGTCTCTGAAGAAACAATACAGTCCACTCCGGATAATCGCAACTTTTGGTTAATCGCAACATTTCACAAGAAACAGAATTAATTCTATATAAAAGTCACTGGTTAATTGCAACACACTTCGGTTAATCGCAACAAATTTTTGACCCCAAGAAGTGGCAAATTCAATAAATCAATCAAACAAAATCTCATGATTACATTTGTGACCCTTTGTCTCAAAATGGTATTAAGTCGGGTTGGTTAATATGTTGAAAATTGAATTTATAGCCAGAAATATCAGACTTGTGTTGAGTTTATATGAGTTATTGAGGAGAATGGCAACCATATTTTGTGGTGCTAATGCCAACAATTTATATTTTTGACCAGTTTAACATTCAATTAGACTTTTAAGCTTCTGGTTCATTCCGACATAATACCATTTTGAGACGATTGGTCACATTTCATCATGGGTGAAATCGTGACAGGTATAAGAATCAAGAGTGGGCGGGGTTTAATGCTACTGTAGTGTGTCACCACTCTATTAGCCTGTGGTGGACTACGTACAATGTTTACAACAATTAATTTACCATATATGGTATGAAACTGATCAGTGGTCGAATGACGATTGCTATAAAAGCTTACAACTAGCGGTGAAAACAGCCCCCCATTATTTTATCTGAAATCGACCAAAGATACCGCAGCCACAGGCGGTCCCAAGATCGTGTAAACTCGGAGGGAAAATGTTGCAATAGTGGACAGGAAACTCAACTCGGTTAATCGCAACTTCGGTTAATCGCAACATTTTCGCTGATCCCAATGTGTTGCGATTATCAGGAGTGGACTGTACCATTGTATAACTGAATTTTCACTTACTCTGTACTATTTAGAATCGACTCCTTGAAAGCCCACAAAAGGAGCAGCTCAACAATGTTCCTCAGAGGAAGACACTGATGTTCAAAGAACGATCCTTTCCTTAAGGGAACTTTGATACTCTTGTGCCATTACCTGTTGTCACTAGTGTCACTTTTCTTTATTCAAGTGGTAACTCGATTGCAAGTCGCACAATTTGGTGGGGTTCTTGTTAATACACTGTTCGTCTGAAGAAAGAGAATAGCGTCTTCTTCTGTCCTCGCATGTGCATATAACAACTGTAACGCCATTACGAGAACCAAAATGCTGCGGCGCGAAAAACACAAACACACCAGACAAAAAAAACTTGGAAAAAAACCCCACGTGAAATCCAAATGATTGAACACGTCAAAAAATATATGTTTATTTGTTCAAAAACGTATAAAAACATTATACATTCAATTCGCATATATAATACATATTATGTACATGTACATACATAATAATAATAAAACACATAAATTTTTAGAAAGTGCTGGTCAAGAAAAAGAAAATGCTAATCTGGCATACAACAATAAGCAACATCCGGTGTCATCATTCCAGGATGGTGGCCGACCGTATAAACTAAGCAAGAGAGACTCAGGTCCCCGAGATTGCGGAAACAACCCAAATATTCCTTCAACTAACCCTATGGCCATTCCACGTCAAGTGGACCAAGGGTGGGAACCACACCCCTTTTGATTTTCCTCAAACTTGGCTCAATTGAAGATAGTTATGAAACATGAAGAAAACCAAATTTTCAGTTCAGATATGGATATTTGAATTTTAAACAATTTTTAAGAATTTGTCTCCAAACGCGTCAAAATCAGATTTGCTTGTGGGTCCATTTTAGATAGACTATAACTTTTTTATTAATCAAGTTAACTCTCTCAAATTTGGTAATCCTGTACAACTTTTAGTATTGATTACAATTATTTGAAGAAAAATGAAAATATTTATCAACTTTTGGAGTTATCTGTCCTTGAATATGGCTCCCCATGCTGTTCGGCAAAAAAATGAATTTTTTCAATATTTTTCATCGTAAAAATCACCGTAAAGGTCCTAAATATCTCAATCTTAAGTTCCAAAGGGGCATAACTCAATAAATTATTTAAACCTCCAAAATCGACTTATATTACACTACATAGATAACAAACTAAGCTTAAAATATTTGGCTTATGACAAACTCTTAAAAGCTAATAAATTCAATGCTTTCAGTTTATTTATTTTTGAAAAAAGTGCGAAATAATGCATTAACAGTTCAATAGTTGTAGATTACACACTCATTCAGATATATCAGGGTGGCATGAATGAAAGAAAATATCCAGCTCCTTTAGATTTATCATTTTGTGTTGGAATGTTCTCCAGTAAAAAATAGCATGTAAAATAAGTGAGCAAGTTAAAGAAGGAGAAAGGACTTTTTGCTGAACCCGATTCTAAAAGAGGTAAAAGAATAACAGATGAGATTAAAGAAAAGGTAATTTAATTTTTATAACAATAATGAATATTCGCGGCTGTGTCCTGGAAAGAACGAAAGTGTTTCAGTCACAATTGATGGGGGAAAAACTAAAGTGCAAAAGCGTTTGATTTTTATTAATTTGAATGAACTACACGCGGAACCTTTCAAAAAGTACTCTCAATAACTCAATATGATATTGGTTTATCACAATTCTATGCGGAAATTCCTCTTTCGGCATTGAAATTCCTACGAGTGGTGTCTGAAATTCCTGTGAGCCAAATTTACAGTTGGTGTCTCACCTCACAAAAATTCTTTTGAAGATAATTTTACTAAGAATAAGAAATAAAATACGACCTGAAATTGGGGAGATGCAATTTGGTTTTGTTGAGGACAAGGGTACCAGAAATGGAATATTCACATTATCAATGCTGATGGAAAGATGTATTGAAGTAAATAAAGATCTGTATATGTGTTTCATCGACTATTCAAAAGCCTTTGATAAAGTACAACACGAAAAACTATTCAAAATTCTATCATCCTTGGACATTGATGGTAAAGATTTAAGAATATTACGGAATTTGTACTGGGAACAAGAAGCAGCAATGCGTGTTGACAACGAACTAAGCAGTTTTACACCTATTAGAAGAGGAGTTAGGCAGGGGTGTGTTTTGTCTCCAGATTTATTCAACCTCTATAGTGAAATGATATTAAGAGATATCGAACATAAGAAGGGGGTGTGTATTGGAGGAAAGAATGTAACAAATCTGAGGTATGCAGATGATACGGTTCTACTGGCAGAATCTGAACATGAACTACAAGAATTACTGGATGTTGTAGTCAGGAGTAGTGAAAATATGGGACTGGAACTGAATATATCTAAAACAGAATGCATGACGGTATCTAAAATAATAACCCACCAGCCTGTGTAATAACAAGCAGAGGACAAACAATACAACAAGTTGAATGTTTCAAATATTTAGGCTTCAATGTAACATCCAATGGAAAATCAGATTGTGAAATAAAGAAAAGAATAGGTATGGCGAAGAATGCATTCAACCAGCTGCATACAATTATGAAAAACAGGAATATTAGCATGAAAACAAAAATCAAAGTCCTGGATTGCTATGTACTGTCTGTGCTGCTATATGGTTGTGAGAGCTGGACCATAAACAAGACCATGGTTAAAAGACTGGAGGCAGTGGAAATGTGGTTTTACAGAAGAATGATGAGGGTGTCATGGATGGAAAGGAAAAGAAATGAAGAAATTTTAGAAATGGCAAACAGAAAAAGATCACTGATAACAAAAATCATCAAACGCCAAATGGAATTTTTAGGGCACATTATCCGCCACCCTGGTTTGGAAATACTCGCCTTGACTGGAAAGATGAATGGAAAAAGAATAAGAGGAAGACAAAGAATAACGTATTTGAAAGGGATAAGAATTTGGACAGATGAAGCTGAGAAAGGTGGCGCTGCTTTAATAGAATTGGCAAGAGATAGATCAGCTTGGCGGAAGATGACCTCCGACGTCTGCTTCAGATATGGAACTACATGAGATGAGTCTCTGCTCATAAGTATCTTCAATTGAGCCAAGTTTGAGGAAAATCAAAAAGGATGTGGTTCCCAATTTCCGAAAATTTGGTCCACTTGACATGGAATGGCCCCCTAATAAAAACATAAAGGCTAAAGGAAAAGTGTCAATTGCCAAGGAGTGAACTCTACTCTTGGCCTTGGTCGGTCATCAACTGCCAAGGAATCAAATTGGAACTCTTCAGCTGTATACAGTGATTTCAGTCGAGCCTTGATTTGCGCACACATACGAATCTCGAATCCCGTCACTTTCTGCCAATCATTCATTACTTGATTTTATTATAGTCGGATAAACATTTAAGTTGTTTAATTTATTTTTACTTGAAAATTTAAAATAAAGTATATTTTGGCCCTGAAATCAACCGCTGACTCATAGCCACCTTAAGCGCTTGCCTATCACCCAAAACAAACAACCCACAGATCCTGAGCATTACTCACAATTTTAACACAGATGATTGAAAAAAAAATACATCGTGTTGTCAGGTTTTGCGATGCAATTCTTTTAATCTGTGTGTCAAACATACATATGCATCAGGCCCATTTAGTGAGTATTTTGAGAATTATTTGTATGTTTGACATGTACCAATGGTATCCTCAGGCCTTTTCATACCATGAAATGAATAGTCAAGGGGGTGAAACGGGGTAAATGTCAGGAAATATTTTGAATGGTTAATGCTTAGGCTTAGTCATGGGTGAACCATGAACTATAAATTGGTTTCACTGACCTCTCCAATGTTCGTGCAATTCAGTTATTTCATGTCTTTTGATTGATTTCATGACAAATGTTTCACTTTTATATTTTGTCATTCTGAAGAGATGCAGACAATGCATTGGACTCTTTCAGCAAGAAAAAGAAAAAAACATTTAGTATTCAGAATATATACTATAATAATCAACATTGGCTTAACTTGCGGTGACGTGGTCTTGTGGTATGACACTCGCTTTCGGATTCGAAGGTCTTGGGTTCTAGATCGCTCAGCGCACAGTTGAGTCCTTGGAAAGGTCTCTTTACTCACATTCTCTCACCGCACTCAGATGTAAAATGAGTACCTGACCATTCACAGCATTGTCCCCGTCTGATAAAAGTTGTAATATTGCCTAACAGGCTCATGCTTCATTCTACATGTTACGTTTTGCTGTTGGTTTGGGACCCTTTGTAGAGTAATAATAAATGTTGGATTTTGTCTCTGAATCCCTGTAGTAATTCGACTCTCGAGTCTTTTCATTGACCAAAAAATAGTCTCTCCAATCCATCATAATAATCAGAACTCAGACATAGCTATGGCATAGATCATATGTAATTCTCACATCCTCTCTATGAAATTAATCAGTCATGCACAATACATACAATTATAAAAGAAAGAAAATATTTCTTTTAAAAATAATCACAAGGTACTGGAATGCCTCGTTAAGATGAAATGGAAACGGCATCAACACAGTTGAGTGTTTTAAAACTTACGACAAAAGCATTCAACAAAATGCAGCTCTTGTCATTCTTTGTGTTGGCTGCAAAAAAGAAGAAGTTAACTTTAACTTCAAATATAAGGGATTTTAAAGATCTCTCTGAAAAAGTTACATTCCTGTTATTCCTGGGTTTATTTAGTTTCTACCCCCTCCCACCTCCACCCCCAAAATGTCTATTGACTGGGTTTACCTACAATGTTATGTAACCAAGTCCACAGACTATCAGTTCTATATTTTTATGGGTACAAATGTGTATGTTGATTTTTAAATTTTTTATTATTGTACTTTTTAAACATGAAATTTTGTACATTATTTCCTAATTAGTTGTTCTTAATCTATTTTGAAATGAATGAACAGATGCTGACGAATTTCCAGTCAAGAAGAAAAGATGGAGGACTCTTTCTGCTATGGTAATGACAGCAACTTTTCTACAATTCCATCACACCTAGATAATGTCCAAGATCATGATTCTACAAATACCAATACGCATCATCATCAAACTCCCTTCCCATCATCATATTTGTTAGAAGTTGACAATGCTGAACAGGCTTCAACTGGACCGTCAACTGAAAGTGGCACAAATACCGAAAACGTTCCATCGTATAATTATTCTTTCTTGGAGACTGATATCAAGCCTCTTGCCAGTCAAACAGATAATTCCTCATCTAACCCAACCGAGCATAGAAATGTCTTTGACTATGTCAGCAAATTCTTTGTTCACAAGATGGAATTGGATGATGTATCTTCAGAGACTTGTGTCTCAGACGTGAAGGTTGATTGTTCAGATGAATGTTCAGATTCCACCACCACAAGGACTTTCACAACAGAAAATACATTAAGTAATGTCAACAGCAAGGATGATGAATTTCTGTCTGACAATTATTCTCAATATTCCTCGAACACCCAGAAAAAGCTTACAAAATTAAAATGTGAAAATCTACCTGAAATTGACATGCAATTTTCTGAAAATATCCATACAAACCAAGGCAGCACTGATGCCCCTAAAACTTCATCTGGTGCTCAGGAGTCGTTCAATGATATTAAGCATTTAGAGAGAAATCAAAGCACTTCATTGGAATCTGAAACGGTAAGAAAATGATTTGGGTAACATTTTATCGTTATGTTTACATGTCTGTTATAAGCATTTTCTTTAGATATACTGTCAATGCTGTGTTATCATGATATTAGTAAAAGTTAAAGAGGAACTAAAGTTTTTTTGTAGTTTTCATACATAATAGAATTTATGTAATGTGTAATATACATTTTCAAAAATTGCTTTCATTGCTACCCTTCTGGCAACTGAGCCGGGTCATGTGCCATGATTTAAAAATCGGATGTCTTTTGTAATTGTTTCAGGTATATGTATTGTCTTACTGATGTTTAGTTTTGATGAGAGGGAAAGTAAATCTGAGTTTTACCAGGCCACAATTTTACTGTGGTGTTAGTTATCTTGATAATCTACTCTAAACCTATAATCAGCATTTTTAGAATTCCATTTTTGGCAGGTCCATGTGTTGTAAACCTATATCCAGTGGCTGATTATTCATGTATTTTATATTGTCTTCACTGCTTTTGTATGAAGCTCAGATTTAATCCTTAAAATCCTTTCTCAGAATTTCTGGGCATTTTGGTCTGCTGTAGGCCAGTGATTTTTTCTGTTTTCCGTCTCTTATTTAAGTTTTTGGCAACATCACATCATCATCGCTATTACCACCATCATCATCCTTATTAATATTAATATACTCATGGCAATTGAATTGAAATTTTCAAAAAAATCATATTCTTGTTTGTCCATTTAATATATTGAATTTTTGTCTTTTGTCTTTCTCTTTTTTAAAAATTCTTTAAAAAATTTTCACTGTCCATATTTCTGGATTGGATTTTTATTTTCTAATCCTTGCTTCACTGACAACAACTTTAAAAAATCAACATTTCTGAATGGATAATGTGTGTGAAACTTGTTTTAGAGGTCAGTTTAATTTACCATTGGAATTGACAAGAAGTTGTAATTCCGCCTTTCCTGTTCCCTATCCAGAGATCCAACACTGAGAAGAGAGATGGCCACAGTCCGGGTACAAATTTGGATGAATCCATTCAGTGGGAAGGAGGTTGGTTGATTCATTATTTATGAAATTTTTTTTTTTTTTTTTAAAGTAGCCCTTTAAGAGTCATTTGACCCATGGAGTTGGAGTTTATCCCAGTTTTTATAGCGTGTGAAACGAACCACAGCAATTGCTTGTTATCCTTTGGGTAGGTAGTCTATCACAAAGTAATTTCCACCAGATCTAACAGACCCAGCTACCAAATCACTGCTGGATGGATATGGTGGTCAGAAAAAAAAAAGCTGGACTTTACCCAGGATCGATCTTGGTCCCTTTGTTTGGGGAGTTCTGTGCCCTACCAACATAACCACCAGGGATGCCCATGAAAATTTTTATGATAAAGAATGAATTATTCCTTTTATTATTCATTCTCAGGTAGAATCTTTTCCTTATGGTCTACCTCAAGAAAAGAGTGAGTTGCAATGCACCGCTACAAAATGAGCAAGGGGTGTTGATTTTACATGTCCATAGCGGGCAGGGAGATACTTACTGCGTCTTCTATCCCCCTATGTCTGTTTTCCAACATGCTTTCTGTCTTTGTCTTGCTACTTGGTTTTGTCCTGGCCCTGGCCGGACACTGTGGTTGGGAGGGAAACAGTCAAATGTATAAGTAGTTAAGTTTTGGGAGATGATATTTTTTTCCTCTGTTATGCACTGTATTATCTTTTGTTTACAAATTATATATGATTTGTGTACATTTGAGTGTATTCTTCTTAGTGGGGACCTGTGCTTGTGTCTGGATGAGACTTTTAGGTGATCTCAAACTAAGTATTTTGATAGTGTGCTCTTCGAATCTACATCTGTTTCCTATTTGAACCTATTCCCCTTTGTCTTCCTTTTTCTTGGGTGCTTTAATTGTAATTCTACAACTTTTAACTATCCCATTTTCTTCCTTTTTACTGGCGCTGATATGACCTAAATGTGTTGCAAGTGCCGTAAAGCCCTTAAAAACAAAAACAAAACATTTTACATGTCTGTTATAAGCATTTTACTAACAGTAGGCTTTAAATCCAGGCCTCCTGGATGAAGTGCAGAACCTTGTACACTCTGCCATTGTTTGGTTTTCCGCACAAAACCATCTCAAAGCGCTAATTTATGTATCTTATTTAGCACATTTCCATGGATTTTATTCCCTCAGCAGGCAGGCCTCATCAAACCAAATTTTCCAATCATACACAGTACAATACAAATGATCAATTCAGTTTTTCCTTCACACTAACAGTCTTACAATACCTGTCATTGCAACTCGTCAGTTAGGCTTCTCCCGTCAATGCCTATAGCAAGGTGCCTATTCACATCTGATTTTACTTAGGTATTTGTTTGTGCATACTGTCTTCAAAACCAAGGTCAGATCTTTAAGGTCATTGTCACTCATCTTGATACTGAACACACTCAGTATTGCTTTGCTTTTCATCCATATCACCAGGAGTCTTATTTTCCTCCAGAGATTGATTTTAATTTCCTTAATTCTATTCATCTATAATTGAATCAGCTGGTTCTGATATGTTCATAATTTAAGAGGGCGCATATTATTATAAAAGAAACTGGAGCACGACAATGAATTTTGAGGGGAAAGTAGTATTATAAATAGAAAGTAGTTTAAGACTTGACAAAAAATGTTTCTAGAAGGTTTTGTAGAGGGTAAAAAAGGGAAGAATACTGATCGATAACGTCAGAAAGAGGCAGTTACGCTTTCTGGGACATGTGTGGAGAAGAGACAATTGGTAACATCTGGGATGATCGAAGGAAAGAGAGCTAGAGGAAGACAAAGAATGACTTATCTAAATAACCTAAGAATGGCCAAATGTGACTTAAAAAGCAACACAAATTTCATGCGCACTGCAGAGGATCGTGATTCGTGGAGACAGCTGACTGGCAACGTGCTCAAGAGCACAAGCAACGATGGATGATGATGAAAAAAGGGAGAGGGAAACATCAGGGAATGGATGAATAAGATAAGCCAGTGACTGAATGTGGAAGGAAGGATGACGCAGGACAGAAGCTTGTTTCGGTTGGCAGTTGCAGAGGTCACGTCCAGGAGGGGATAAGCCATGAGGATGACGAGTTCAAGGGGTTCAATGGTTATTGAAACGTTATGCCGATACTAATAATTTGCAAATAACTGCACAAGGTCAGAAACCAATGGATGACTTTGAGTTGTTACTGCAAGTTAAATAAAGGAAGTTAATTATGTTAGTTGAACATCACTTCAAACAGCAACCCCGCATTAAAACCTGGAGTGGTGAACTGTTTTGTGTGTTTTTCATTAGGTTTTTGATAGTTTTCCGATTCAAAGTAATGAAATTGTTGCCTGCTTGAAGCTCAAGGAAATGAATAATAATTGTCAAACAGAAAGGAAGCTTCAATTTAATTAATGAAGACCGATAATGTAGATGTTTCGGGTCACCCCTTTGTCAACAAAACTTGATGAATGAAACGCTAAAGACAAATGAGAGATGACAGTATGACCATTCTTTCAACTCTAAATTCGTCTTCAGTATTTGATTCATCGCGTTTTGTTGACATGGGGATAACCCGAAACATCCACGTTATCTTCTTCTGTCTTCGTTAATTAAATGCTTTCATTTCATTTAACTATTCTAATTTCACTATTCTAATTTGATTCAAAATACTATAGGGGAATCAAATTTTGGCCATATTTTTGATTGGGGGTTGGATTATATGGAGGATAGAAGTTCCTTTAGAATTTTTTAAGAAGAAAATACAAACAAACTGGGAATGAAACTATTTCTTCTTTTTTTTTTTTTTAATGCCATTGCAAACAATATTACAGCTAGTATCACACCATTATCGTTGTCATCATCATCATCCTTATCATCATCATCATCATCATCACTACAACGTAAGCATTCCTATCATAACTTCAGTATTGTTATTGATATAATCACTAAGACCATCGCTTTATTATCATCAGCACCCCACCACCACATTACCATCATTTCATCATCTCTACCACTACCACTACACTTTGTCATCATCACTTAACTACACCATCATCATCATCATCATCATTGAAGATCTTTCTTTGCTTTGTGACACTCCATCAAATATTAAACAGACAATGTTACCATCACTTCTTGTTGGTGATTATTGTCACATCAGTATGTCATCCAAAGCGAAAAACCTTGGTGTTGTGCTGGACGACTGTTTCAGCATGGAACATCAATTAAACCAGATGATCAAAACCATGAATTTTGAATTAAAGAGTATCCATCGAATGAAATAATACATCCCTCTCCATTTGCTGAAGACGGTCATTTGTGCCTGATACTGTCACGCCTTGATTACTGTAACTCTCTTCTTGCTGGTCTACCTGACACAAAAGTTGAAAAATTACCAAAAAAAAAGCTCAAAATATAGCATAGCAAGGCTTGAACTAGGTATTGGTCACAGTGATTCGATGAGTGTCAAGGCGATGATGAGGGCATTACATTGGCTACCTGTTAAAGCTCGTATTGAATACAAAATTGCTCTACTTTGTTTTGATGCCATCAATTCACGAAGCCCTGCCTATATTCAAGACCTGATTGTCCCTACAACCCCACCTAAAATCTCAAGTCCTCACAATTGTATCACTTTCAAATTCCTAAAACTAATCTTAAATCAAACAATGGACCCTGCAGTTGTCCCTCAATGCTATTAGGTCTTTGGAGCTGGAGTTTATCCTATTTTCTATCGTGTGAGACAGACAATAGCGATTGCTTGCTACCCTTTGGATAGGATGCTAGTCTATTGCAAAGTACTTTCCACCAGATCTAACAGACCCAGCTAACAAATCACCGGTGGGTGGATGGGGAGGAGGGGAGGGGTCGAAAAAATAAATCTCAACCTCACCTGGGATTGATCTCAGTCCCTTTGGGTGTGAAACGAGTGCTCTACCACCTGAGCTATTGGGACTCCAACGGACGGACAATGTAATTGAGTATTTTGCCATACTCTGCAACAACACAATATTTACAAAATTGGCCAGAAAATCCGCCATTCAAATATCGATCGATTTAAATGACTTACATCTTGGCAAAAAACTCACACCCGGGACTTCCCGAAGTTGAATTGTGTAACTTTGAAAGAAACTGGTCATGCAATATGCTATTTTATAGTTTTAAAGAAAAAAAAAATTTCAGAAAGGCATTCATTCATTGTATTAAAATCATCTGTGAACTCATCGTCGTAAACTTTTCTGGACTGACTATTATTTTAACCTGTTCAGATACTGATTGGACAAATTTTGGGTACTTAGCAAATGTACTGGGTGGGGTTCCTGACCTCGTGGGCAGAGGGGTACATAATGTGTCTTCTGTCCCCTTGTATCTGTTTTCCAATTGCTTTCTGTCTTTGTCTTGGAATGAGATTATTAAGTTTTGTCCTGACCCTGGTCGGAGTCCTTGGCTGGGAGGGAATCAGTTGAATGTATAGCTATAGTTTTGGGAGATGTTATTTTTTTTCCCCTTGTAAATCACCTCTCTGTTATGTACTGTTATTTTATTTTTAACATATGATTTGTTAACATTTGAGTGTATTCCTCTTAGTGAGATCTTATGCTGGTGTCTGGGTGAAACATTTACGTAATCTGTAACTAAATACACTGGTGGTGTGCTCTTGGAATCTATTTCTGTTCCCTATTTGTACCATTCCTCTTTGTCTTACTTTCTCAAGTCCTTTTAATTGTACATCTAGAATGTTTTTACTATCCAATTTTCATCCTTTTTACAGGCGCTGATATGACCTAAATGTGTTGCAACCATCGTAAAACCCTTAAAAACAAAACAAAACATGACAGTAATAATATGTGTTAGGGTGTCCTGTTTTAGTTCTTTGTATAGTTGGCAGCTATGTTTTTTTTTGTTTTTTAATTAATTTTTTTTTTTAAACCCCAAAAACTCCAACGTTTGTCATCACTTTGCCAGTTTATTTTTATCTTCTTCTTGTATATATACATACACACTAAACATAGGCATTTCGATTTTGACAAAGTTATTGGCAAAAATAAATAAATAAATGAATCTAAAATAAAACTAAAGTAAATAAATCAATTCCATCACATGTCCCACCATTATCTTGTTCATTTTTTTTTCTTTGATTACAGCTACAGCTACAATGAAGCTGAAGAGGTGTTTTGTAGTTTTGGAAAAATTGTTTACAACGTCTTCTAATAAAAAAGCTAAATTTGGATTAGATAAATGTACAAATTTTGAGAAATCTAAGGGCCAGATTCTGTCAAAGAAGAATCCAAGATCAAGTCATGAAACTGAAAGAGACACAGAGAGACCCAAAGGCTTGGAATGCTCCATTTGTAAAAGAATCTTTGTGTGCAAAAGAGACTTACACGGGCATACTAGAATGCATGAACGAAATACGGGAAGAACACATGAATGTTCTGTCTGCAAATGGGTTTTTAACTCTATATCAGCTTTTCAAAAACATTTGAAAACACACGAGGAAGGAGATCCGTTTGCTTGCAATGTTTGTGGTAAGGTGTTTAAGTCCAAATACTTTCTTGACTTACACACGAGATCTCATACTGGGGAGAAACCGTACGTTTGCAATACATGCGGGAAGGCTTTTTCCCACAAAAACAACCTCGGAACTCATAGAAGAATTCACAGTGGAGAAAAACCGTTTGTGTGTTCTGTCTGTTCAAAAGCATTTTCCGATCAATCCAGTTTTAAGAGACACGAATGGTTACACACTGGAAACAAACCTTATGTGTGTTTGATTTGTGGAATGAGATTTGCCCATATCTCTTATTTAAACAGCCATAAAATTATCCATACAGATATAAAGTCTTATAGATGTACAAAATGCGATTTGGTTTTTGCCCGCAAGTCTGGATTGAAACATCATATGACCGTTCATAAAAGTGAAAGTGAAAGACCAAGACTGGTATGTTCTGTTTGTAATCTGGTGTTCAGAAGTAAAGATTCCTTAAGAAAACATATGATTAGACATAGCAATGTCAAACCGTACGAATGTTCTGATTGTGGCAAAGCATTTGTGGATTCAAGTTACTTGCGTAAACATAGAAGAGTGCATACTGGGGAAAAACCATATAAATGCTCTCAGTGTGGATCATCATTTACTCAGTACAATGCATTGAGTAAACATCTGAGGAGTCATAGAGGAGAAAAGCCTTTTAAATGCCATATTTGCGACTGGGCTTTTAATCAGAAATGTGCTTTAAAGACGCACATGTTACGTCATTTTGATGAAAAACCACACAAATGCTCAGAGTGTAACAAAGCATTTTTCACACTTTATCAGCTCAAATCACACAACTTAATCCATACTGGCGAGAAGAGATACAAATGTTCGTATTGTCTCAAATCATTTGGTATCTCTGGTAATTTACGGAAGCATTTATCAACTCATGGAGTTGATCAATAAATGTCTGTCCAATATGTAGCAAAGCTTTTCTTGCAAATCCATATTTGAAAGATCGTTTTGGAATTCGTACCAGGGAAAAACCAATCTTGTTGTTGTTGTTGTTGTTGTTGTTGTTCTTGTTCTTGTTCTTCTTCTTCTTCTTCTTCTTCTTCTTCTTCTTCTTCTTCTTCTTCTTCTTCTTCTTCTTCTTCTTCTTCTTCTTCTTCTTCTTTCTTCTTTTTTCTTTCTTTCTTCTTCTTCTTCTTTCTTCTTCTTCTTCTCTTCTTCTTCTTCTTCTTCTTCTTCTTTCTTCTTCTTCTTCTTCTTCTTCTTCTTCTTCTTCTTCTTCTTCTTTCTTCTTCTTCCTCTTCTTTCTTCTTCTTCTTCTTCTTCTTCTTCTTCTTCTTCTTCTTCTTCTTCTTCTTCTTTCTTCTTCTCTTCTTCTTCTTCTCTTCTTCTTCTTCTTCTTCTTCTTCTTCTTCTTCTTGTTCTTGTTCTTCTTCTTCTCCTCCTCCTCCTCCTCCTTTTCCTCCTCCTCCTCCTCCTCCATCATCTTCTTTAACTTAAAGGCAGATCATTGTTGTAAATAACCTCCCAAATAACCCAGCAGAACTTCTTTCCTGGTTTTTAACTGTGCCATGGGTTTGTTCTTCCCATCTAGTCTGCCATGTCTTCAAGATATGGTTCAAGAGTAGAAGGTGTCAGTATGTTTCAAGCCACAATAGCCTGAAACCTCTTTAGTGCCTACATCAAAATTGAAGCTCACAGATCCGACAATAAATACTTAGAAACCACATGACTTTTAAAAAGATATTTCTGTCAGTGCATGCATGACATAATCAGTCGGAAGGTGAAAATTTGGGATTTGCATTTTTTTTTTTTTTTCATTTTCTGAAAGAATATGCTCCCCTGGGCATTTTAATCTTTATTTGTAGTAAGTCGGGTGATTTTTCTTGGAAGTTATTGTCAGATGTAGGGAAAGGTATCCAGCAACTTTTCTCAAATTTCATACTTTTTCAAGTTGACTAGCTGTAAAAAATATTTAGAAGTGAAATTAAGCTTTGATATTTCCCCCAAGATGTACAAAAGGGTTGATTTAATCATTTATGACAAGAACTCATTTTTGATAAAAATTGACCTTCTCAATAAACTTGGCAATATCTCAGTTCAAACCTTTTCACCATCCCACTGATTTTGTCATTCACTGTAACAATTGGTAATTTGATTGTTATTAAAATATCCCAACTTTTATTTTTGATGTCACAATAAATTTTAGTAGAGTAGAGGGTGTCATTATTACTTTTTATTGGGCTTCTGGTTCAATCCAGCTTAAAACTGTTTTGAGATGATAGGCCGTAATCAACGTGCACTTATTTGCAGGTCTGATAACCCAATTCCTTATGGGCTCATTGTTGTAATGGAAATCTCCAAAAAAAAAAATATTTTTAAATGGCGCAAAATATTGTGCGTTCCAACAATGTTAAACTAGAGCCATTAGTGGGTTCGAAGGTCAAGACACGCCAGTCACAATTGATCTAAAATCATTCAAAAGCCCATCAGTTAAACAACTGGAGGGTGAAATTAGATAGTGATTAGCGTTATCAACAAGAAAATCACCATTTCATCTATGAGAATTATAAGATGTGTAAATGAAAAATTACCATAATCATCATGTCATTGTCATCATTGCCATCATCATCATCATCATTATCACATCACCATTTCTACCGCTACACCACATCATCATCACTGCTAACGCTTCCCCAAACCACCACATCTTTACTACCACAATCACTACCATAACCAAACACCACCACTGCATTATCATCTTCATCACCAGCACCACTACATCTCAATCATCATCTTTACAACCACTACTTCCATGTCATCATTTCTGCCACTAGAACTACAACTGCCACATCATCAACACTGTCACAATTACTAAGGCCACCACCATATCGTCATTTCTACCATTCCTGTCACCAGTTTATCGTACTCACTAAACACGTCTACTGCAACCACGACCACTGCATCATCATCTTCACCACCACCATTAATACAACCACCTCTACCACATCCTCATCATCATCATCATCGTCATCATCATCATTATGACAACCACCACAAGATTATCATCACTACATCAACAATGATACTGCTGTTAATTTAAAATGGCATTTTGTTACATTGTATATATAATATGACATTAGCGATTCTTGGAGGTTTATAAAATTTGAAACAAAGCAGATTTGGTTGTTAGACCATTGATTCACATGATATTATTGTCCTTCATAGACATAGACCCCTTGTAAAGCACGTTTAACACGTTTAGTGGATATTGCTCATTTGTTTTTTGGGCTTTTAAAAATTTTAGTAGTTACTCAATAAAAGAAATGATGACATTGGTTGAACTATTAAATAATGTAATTCAATATTCACTTTCTTTAGTTGGTCATTGCCCTGTATTGTGACGTTAATTTTTAAATTATTTATTTTTTGGGGTGGGGGGCATTGACAGGCTATGAGTTTACGCAGGCTATGGTCTAATACTGATACCCATTGGCCAAAAAATTATCCATCCCTATGTAAATATTCAATTGCTGTATTTTAAAAATGAATAAATAACTTATTGAAAATTGGATGTTCTTTCTTTAATTTTTTATCGGCCTGTTGAAATGCATACTAAGCTGCTTAGAAGTTTCAAGAAAGAACGACACTGAACGCTGAACAGGCAGGGTGGTACTTACTGTGTCTACTATCCTCTTATGTTTGTTTTCCAATTTGCTTTCTGTATTTGTCTTGGAATAAGATTACTTGGTTTTGCCCTGGCCCTGGCCGTAGTGCTTGGCTGGGAGGGAAACAGTCAAATGCATAGTTATTGTTTTTGGAGATGATATTTTTTTCCTTGTTGTAAATCATCTCTCTGTTGTGCATTGTTGTATTATTTATTATTTTGAATGTGTAACTGTAATGTAAGTATTTGAGTGTATTTCTCTTAGTGGGATCTTGTGCTGGTGTCTGGGTGAGACATTTAGGTGCTCTCAATCTTAAGTGCATTGATAGTGTGCTCGTGGAATCTACATCTGTTCTCTATTTGAGCTAATTCCCCTTTGTCTTCCTTTTTATTGGGTACTTTAATTGGATTTCTATAACTTTTTACTATCCCATTTTCTTCCTTTTTACTGGCGCTGATATGACCTTAATGTGCTGCAAGCGGCGTAAAACCTTTAAGAACAAACACAAAGCATAACCCTGGCTCAGGGTATAGGCCACACAGAAAAACCGTTTCCATCCTTCTTTATCCTGAGCTAACATTTTTTTCCCATCTCATTCCAAGTCTTATCACTTCTCTGTATATTAGCTTCTTTACTTCTTTTCCATGTTCCCCGTGGCTCTCCCCTTGATAATTGGATTCACTAGTCTGATGTCACGCCGCCCGGCAACGGCGGCCGTCTTGGTTCTAAACAAAGAAAATCATTAATTTTTATTCTTCATGCTGGCTAGAACTTTTCATATGTCTTGTGATCAGAATGTGTAAAAGTCAAAACATGATCAAATTTATGTTTTTTTCTCCTCTGGATACACTTTTCTTTTATGCTAGCGCTATTTCAGTTGGAACTCCCAGGGGGGCAATAACCCTCCTGGATAGCTACCTGTGTGAGGTCAATAGAGGTCAACTGGTATCAGGCAGTGCCGTGTCCAATGGGGGCAATTATGGATATTTATGGCCTTGCATTATCTGGATTAGCGGGAAAACTATAACAGACTATTTAATTGTATTTCATTTCTTTGAGAAATCGTTTGTCTCTCAACATCAGTCCAAATTTGATTGTTCTGTGATTATTAGTTTTCTTTTAATATCCAGGGTTGCCATTTTGGCCCCTTTTGGGGCCAAATCCGAGATTTTTGGCCCTTTTCAAACACAGTTGGACCCCCATATATCATTTGGCCCTTTGGCCCTTTTTTGGCCCCTTTTGGAGAGTGATTGCCCCAAACGAACCCAACTACATAGCCTTTAGTTCAAAATGAATTTTGTTCAATTTATCCACATCAAGAAAACTGATATGTGCATGCACACATCGATATTCGTAGTATTACTAATTCGAGTGTTTGAGACATTGATCTGGCACCAAAACCCTCCTCGACCTGTCTCTGCAAGGAGCTTGCATGTGCTGAGTGCTGATTAATTACACGAGGCAAGGAATCTGACAACGGACGGCGATGACTTGGAGTTCGGAAATTGAGAGGGGGGGGGGGGGGGGGTTGGGTCCGGTCGGCACTTAACACCGCGCCCTCCCACTCCCCAAATGCCTGTATGATTGAAAAACAATGGAACTGCCTTGTTCGTGGAATTTGGGTACAAGTTCACAAATGAATGTAGTAAATATGTACTGGAATTTGTAGCCAATGAACAGCAACGCCAACGTGTGGAGGAAAGAGTGCGTCACACCAAAGAAAGATGCCTGTCCATGTTAGAGGTTGCTTGTGAGCAAGTCAAACTAAGACTTCCATCGACAAAGGACATATTCAAAGGACTCAGTCAGCTTAGTCCAACAAAAGTCCTTAACCAAGTGGACAAACCTGCATTCAGCAGCCTACCGTTCCTTCATTTGGTTAGATCAGATTTGGTAGAGGATCAATACAGACGTCTCACTTTTATTGACTGGTCAGATGTGGAAACTTTCAAAACCACAAGACTCCCAAGTGACACTCATAAATTTTGGTTTGGAGTTATGAAAACACCTGGATTTGAAGAGCTAGGTCAATATGTGGTGAATTGCCTCATTGTGCCGAGCAGCAATGCAGTCATCGAGCGTGTCTTCTCATTGGTAACAACCACAAAAACAAAGCCCCGCAACCGAATGGGAGTACTTTGTCTTGATGCAATAATCAGGATCAAATCTCATCTTCAGCAACGATCCAAATGCTGTAAAGATTTTGTGGCCACAAGCAAGATGATTGCACTCCATAACACACAGGTGTTGTACACCAAATCAAATGAGAAGGATGTGGAACAGCAGGAAGAGTGCATTCAGCAATTCCTGTAGATTGGATAACGAATATTTAAGTTACATGTAAATACTTTGTTTAATTTTCCACTTTGAATGTATTTAAACGTAAATAGAACTTTATTTCAGAATTATTCGTTCGTTCATATAAGTTGTGATTAATTGGAATGACATGCTGTGAAAATATACAAAATTAGTATCAGGAGCTACGGAAACCCACAATGTCGTCGAAAAGTACAGGATCACTCAGGTCTGTGATAAGGAAAATATGTCCCAAGTTGAAACAATGGAAGAAATCACTTAAAAATTTTGTTGGAGTTAGGTAGGGCAAAACTGTAGGCTACACTTTGTGGACCAAGGCCACCCACCCACCAACCATCCTTCACCAGGAGCAGTTATGGCAACCCTTTGGATATGTACAATCTGAGTCTGGCAACATGCATACGACCCCCCTTCGCACGTAAGCTCACTCCTCTTTCTTGTTCACACATGTTTGTATGATTATCTGTATTCGGATATACATTCTGTAACGTTTAGTGAACATTTTCCGTATTTTGGCCCCAAACCGTCTCATTTGGTCCTTTTCTTGTCAAAATCTGGCCCCACGACAAAAAATCACCTGGCAACCCTGTTAATATCGCAACATGTGGATCTAATTTTAAGTGCTTTTAAGTTTTGGTGCATTTTAAATAAAAAATTCAGTATTCAAAACTCAGCGGCAGTATCTCATGGATTTTAATTAATATCAAAAGTAGATAGGTGCATCTCTGTTCTTGCGCGTTTTTGTCATATTGGCAGTTGTAGTTCTTGATTTATTCTTGATTTTGTCAGTTCTACAATTTTTAACCATTTCAATTTCTCTTACAGTTGTATGGATCATACCATAGAATCTCATAAGACTACACTTAACAATTTATGTCGTATTTGTTGTAAAATAAATTTTACAACTAAACAAAAAAATCGATTGCTGAAACCTACACTATGTGAAAATTGTTCATTGGACCTCATTTTAGTTTATGGATTAAATCATAAAGAAGACCAAGATCACACACATTCTAAATATATTTGTTATACTTGTGTCACTGCCATCAAAACTTTTAAACGAAGACAAAGTGAAATTTCCTTAAAAACAGCCAGGAATACTTATGGAAATTTAACAAACATTTGGATTAGCTTTGATTTATCCATGAAAACAAAAACTCAATGTCGTGTTTGTGCTCATTATCTCAATTTGTTAGCAATCTGTCCACCACTAGTGATTTCTTCACAAGAACACAATCAGTCACCTCAGAAGGGTTCTGAGCATATTTCAAATATTGCAATTGTGTCAATTGACAATGATAACTCATTATGTACATCTGAAACTAAATATATTAGCTATGATATCTCCTCAGACGACGTTTCAGAAACAGTAGACAATGACAATAAGTTGAATGAATTTCTCGACCAAACAAATACACTATGTGATCCAAAAGGGCTTCAAAATGATCAAAGCATACGTCTCACTCCAAACAGTGATCCCTTTCCCCTCAGTGCATCAACACCACTCAAATTCAACAAGACTTCCAAACAGGTTGTATAGAAGATGACACATTTAGTAATTGTCTTAGAAAGCCATCTGATGTACCACTGTCAAAACTAGAAGAGAAAGTTTTCACTCATCTTGTCAGAAGAAAACCAAATACAGATTCCAAAAACAAAAGCCTGATTAGATGCAAGACAAATGCACAACCCATTACTTTACAAAGAATTGTTGCACCTCGGAAAGACACTTCAATCGCTAGAACACCAACTAAAAGACGTCGTTCTAAATTGTTAGAGAATGCACGAAACTGTATTGCTGGAAAGTCATCAGAATCCACAGACATCCAATTTGCATCAGAGTTAAAGAAAATACCTTACAGTCGCAGGCAGACAATTTATAAAAAGGCTAGCATCAAACAGAAACTAAATGTATCAAAGGAAAACGTTTTATTAATTAAGGAAGCATTGGGGCATAGCTGGAGAAAAGAAAATAAACTTAGAAAGTTGTTCAAGGAGTTAGGAGTTAGCCTGGAAAATGAAAAAGCTGTGAGGAAATATTCAAAAGAAGTCATTAAAGATTATATACAAGTAGAAAACAAATGTTTTGAAGGAGAGGAAGGCGAAATTCATGTGCTTTTTGGAAGAGTAACTCCATTATGTAGCTTTTTAGATTATATGCTGAACTGGTATAATGACAAAAATAAACTTACATGGCACAACAACAACATCCCACCTGAAGAAATATGGGTCAAAATAGGTGGTGATCATGGCAAAAATTCCCTAAAATTCACCCTACAGGTCGCTAATCTCGACAAACCAAATGCACAGAAGAATACAATTGTGATAGGAATTGCTGCAGTCAAAGACACACATGAAAATTTGAAACGATTTTTAGACAATGGCTGTAAAGAGATGCCTTCTATATAACAAAGGGAGATAGTTGTCATACCCACCAAGGTCTCGGGTAGAATGCAACCCATATAATCAAATGATTTATGAGTGTAGGATGGGTGTTGGAATAGGGACTCCCTTGTTTTCGCCGTGGGTGGTGTAGACTATGAAGGCAATGAAAGAACGGAGGGTTATCATGTTCCATCAGTGTTAAAACACCCTCATCAATCTTATGCATCAACCGAGATACCGTTAGATAGCCTGTCCTATGTTTCGGCTTGGGCCGATGTTCAACTGGCAGTCTGCGATTTGAGGTCGAAGAAGGAAGACCTGTACAGCCTGTGTGTTGGCTGGAATTCTGTTTGGCTATGTTGAAGCCACAGTGAAAAGGGCCCAAAGTGGCCAGTATTTTATGTCGCACCCGAATATGGGCTCTCAGGCGATATGTGTTGGGCCTGTGTGTTGGCCAGCATTGTGTTTTAGGCTGTATTGTAGCCGAAGTGGGCCTAATATGGCCAGTATTTTGTATATCGTACCCGGTTATGGGCTCTAAGCGATATTGTGTTTTTGTAATTTGTGCTCGGTGAGAATATATAAAATTTATAATATTGTTTTGATGTGCTGAGTAATCATCAAGTGATTAAGTGATTAATATCGTAAAATTATTTCACTTATCTTAAAGTTTAAAATAATATACAGTTTTATTGTTTTAGTGAATAATTAATTCATTGAGTTTAATTGTGTTGAAATTGAGAACGTGACCTCAGTTAAATGAATTATTTTAAGTAAATACTAATTGATCACTTACGCTATCATTGTGTCTATGTTAATTTCATTTTTACTAATATATCTATATCTATCTTCTAATATAGTGAAGAGCTGACGGGGCTAGGACATAGCGCCCGGTAAATGCGTTTGCATCTTTGAACTTTGTAATTTTGACGGGGCTAGGACATAGCGCCCGGTAAATGTGTTTTGAACCCTTTTGAACAATATAATTTTTGAGAAATATGAACAAAATACATGTAACGTTTGTAAAGATGAGGAAGTAACACTCGATCTATGTGTTTTATTAGGAACAATTTTGGATTTGAACAGGCTGGAACACCGCACCCTGTGTGAACAATTTTGTTGATTAATTTTATTCTCCTTTCGGAATATGAACAGTTTATTTTGACCCTATATGTAATTAATAATTTCATTATTAGTGGGAATTAATGGAACGGTTGGAACCTGGGTGAAGTATAGTTTATTTTGGTTAAAACTTACATGAATTTTATATTGCATTACTACTTTTTACTTGTATGTACTTTTGATTTTTCCTGTCAATATATGCAATGTTATTCTCTTTTGCTCAATAACTATGAGCTGTTCCCCTTTCTTTTACTTTAAATAAATAATAATGGCTCTCTTGTCAGATACGGTGTTCTGTTGGTGATTGTAACGTCCACGTCTACCTCTCCACACTTTAAGGTCATAAGCGGCCTTCGCATCCATTGCGAGTTGCGAACGCACCTTGTGACAATGGCCTATGTGATGAAATAACTGCTCTCCAATCACACAAATGGAAAGATAAAACAATCAAATTGTTTATCAATGGGGACTACGAGTTTCTGTGTAATCTCTATGGCCTTTCTGGTCCACAAGGCACATATCCGTGTTTGTGGTGCCTCATACCAAATAGAACATTAAAGACAGTACATAAACATTGCCAATTAAGATCTTTACAATCATTACAAACAGACAACACAAGATTCATGATGGAAACGGGTGGGAATAAAAAAGAAGCTGCAAAATATAATAACTCATTACACCAACCTATTATAAAAGTAACATTAGACAGCATAGCACCTCCATATTTACACATTTTGTTAGGCATAGTACTAAAACACCACAGACTTTTGGAAAATGCTGCACATGATTTGGATATCAAAATTATGTCACAACATACAGATAATCTTACACAGATAGGAGAAACTGTAAAACTGTATGGCAATAACTGGGAAAAAATGTGTGAGTTGATGGAGTGCCTTGAGTTTCAGCAGTCGTGTGAATTGTTCTGTGATAGTGAAGCAGACATCACAAAATATCAAAATGAAATAAAGGACACAGAGTTTAAAATATCTCAAATAACATACTCAGATCACACTCCTTTGGGCGGTCCTGTAGCTTCATCATTAGACAAAATTCTTAAAAAGCACAGAATAACACCACAGGCATACCACAGCAGGTCATTTGTGGGAAATCACTGTCATAAATACTTGGACGCGTCAGTCTACACAGAATTAAGTCACTTGTGCACATAACGAGATCATGCACTTATAATTTATTACTTATTCAACATGCAAGACTACTAGAGATGAATTTTAATGACCTTAATGGAGCCTTCAATGAAGTTCATAAAGCAATCTCACACACCAGGCCAATCAACACAGAGACAATAAATGACATAAAATCCACCATTGACACCTATATGGCGCTATTTAGACGGCAATTTCCCAAGAAAACCATCCCAAAGCAGCATGTCCTCGAACAACATTGCATAACATTCATTAAAAACTTCAAATTTGGACTTGGATTATTAGGGGAACAAGGTACCGAAAATAGTCATCAAGCCATTAAAAAGCTAGAGATGAGGTCTTGTGGCATAAGGAATGAAATGGACAAAATAGGTTTTATCTTGAAAAGCCGTCTACTTCAAGTGTGTCCAAAACTACATGTTGATTTCAATTAAAGGATGAAGAAAAACACAAACAATAATATTTTCGTCTAGTGTTGTATATTCTAGTTTTAAACTACTATTTGGACATAATTCATGACATGGAATACTACTGGAGAGAAAATAAGAAGCCCATGCAATTATGCCAAACAATAATTTTACATTAAAATATTCATATCTTTTAGGATTTTACTGCCCGGATAACAAAACTTGGTATGTGTCAAGATCTTCATTGTTTCTTTACAATAATGTTTGTTTCAATCATTTCCTGCCGCTGTGAATTAAAATATCATTATGTAAATAACTACAATTGATTTTCATTAATAACTCTAAAACCACTAAATTGACACCCTTCTTATGAGTAGCCTTAAGAAGATACTTTATTATAAACCATGTCATATTATGATGAAAGAAACCTTTAATTCAGAAAAGTGAGTGGAGCAGGCACTTATGTTGGTAACAACAAGATATGAAGTGAGTAGAAAAGTGCCAGAAAACAATAGAGAATAAAAATTATTTTCGCGGCGGTGGTGGGGTTTGAACCTGCGACCTTATTGGTACGACAACTCCGCCTGGCAGGTGAGAGCGTGGCTCTACCGTGTGAGCTATCCACGAACACTAAAATATTCGTTTCAAACCCAAAGTCATTTCTAGATCCCTCTCTCACCCACTTCTTGAGATCGCCGATTCGTTCGCCACCATCGCGAAGTAATTTTGACCAGCAGTTAAGCTTAATAGCCAATATTCTCATCACAAACATATAACATAGAAACGATTGAGACATTGAGTATGCTCCGGTGTATGGGGTGAATTTTTAATTCAGAAAAGTGAGTGGAGCAGGCACTTATGTTGGTAACAACAAGATATGAAGTGAGTAGAAAAGTGCCAGAAAACAATAGAGAATAAAAATTATTTTCGCGGCGGTGGTGGGGTTTGAACCTGCGACCTTATTGGTACGACAACTCCGCCTGGCAGGTGAGAGCGTGGCTCTACCGTGTGAGCTATCCACGAACACTAAAATATTCGTTTCAAACCCAAAGTCATTTCTAGATCCCTCTCTCACCCACTTCTTGAGATCGCCGATTCGTTCGCCACCATCGCGAAGTAATTTTGACCAGCAGTTAAGCTTAATAGCCAATATTCTCATCACAAACATATAACATAGAAACGATTGAGACATTGAGTATGCTCCGGTGTATGGGGTGAATTTTTAATTCAGAAAAGTGAGTGGAGCAGGCACTTATGTTGGTAACAACAAGATATGAAGTGAGTAGAAAAGTGCCAGAAAACAATAGAGAATAAAAATTATTTTCGCGGCGGTGGTGGGGTTTGAACCTGCGACCTTATTGGTACGACAACTCCGCCTGGCAGGTGAGAGCGTGGCTCTACCGTGTGAGCTATCCACGAACACTAAAATATTCGTTTCAAACCCAAAGTCATTTCTAGATCCCTCTCTCACCCATTCTTGAGATCGCCGATTCGTTCGCCACCATCGCGAAGTAATTTTGACCAGCAGTTAAGCTTAATAGCCAATATTCTCATCACAAACATATAACATAGAAACGATTGAGACATTGAGTATGCTCCGGTGTATGGGGTGAATTTTTAATTCAGAAAAGTGAGTGGAGCAGGCACTTATGTTGGTAACAACAAGATATGAAGTGAGTAGAAAAGTGCCAGAAAACAATAGAGAATAAAAATTATTTTCGCGGCGGTGGTGGGGTTTGAACCTGCGACCTTATTGGTACGACAACTCCGCCTGGCAGGTGAGAGCGTGGCTCTACCGTGTGAGCTATCCACGAACACTAAAATATTCGTTTCAAACTCAAACTTGTGGTGAGGGAACAATTTTCACATTCATGTTAGCAACTGAGCAATAACATAAAATATTGCAGCAATTAATTACCAACAATGGATCATAGATTCCCCCTGACCGCCACCTGTTCCGCCCGTCCACTGACCTCACTAATGGGGTCGAATTGACCTAGCACTGAAATACCGCTCAGAGGGGAAAATGCCAAGATATGAAGTGAATAGAAAAGTGCCAGAAGACAATAGAGAATAAAAATTTTTCGCGGCGGTGGTGGGGTTTGAACCTGCGACCTTATTGGTACGACAACTCCGCCTGGCAGGTGAGAGCGTGGCTCTACCGTGTGAGCTATCCACGAACACAAAAATATTCGTTTCAAACTCAAAGTCATTACTAGATCCCTCTCTCACCCACTTCTTGAGACCGCCGATTCGTTCGTACACCACCATCGCGAATAATTTTGACCAGCAGTTAAGCTTAATAGCCAATATTCTCAACACAAACATATAACATAGAAACGATTGAGACATTGAGTATGCTCCGGCGTATGGGGTGAATTTTTAATTCAGAAAAGTGAGTGGAGCAGGCACTTATGTTGGTAACAACAAGATATGAAGTGAATAGAAAAGTGCCAGAAGACAATAGAGAATAAAAATTTTTCGCGGCGGTGGTGGGGTTTGAACCTGCGACCTTATTGGTACGACAACTCCGCCTGGCAGGTGAGAGCGTGGCTCTACCGTGTGAGCTATCCACGAACACAAAAATATTCGTTTCAAACTCAAAGTCATTACTAGATCCCTCTCTCACCCACTTCTTGAGACCGCCGATTCGTTCGTACACCACCATCGCGAATAATTTTGACCAGCAGTTAAGCTTAATAGCCAATATTCTCAACACAAACATATAACATAGAAACGATTGAGACATTGAGTATGCTCCGGTGTATGGGGTGAATTTTTAATTCAAAAAGTGAGTGGAGCAGGCACTTATGTTGGTAACAACAAGATATGAAGTGAATAGAAAAGTGCCAGAAGACAATAGAGAATAAAAATTTTTTCGCGGCGGTGGTGGGGTTTGAACCTGCGACCTTATTGGTACGACAACTCCGCCTGGCAGGTGAGAGCGTGGCTCTACCGTGTGAGCTATCCACGAACACAAAAATATTCGTTTCAAACTCAAAGTCATTACTAGATCCCTCTCTCACCCACTTCTTGAGACCGCCGATTCGTTCGTACACCACCATCGCGAATAATTTTGACCAGCAGTTAAGCTTAATAGCCAATATTCTCAACACAAACATATAACATAGAAACGATTGAGACATTGAGTATGATCCGGTGTATGGGGTGAATTTTTAATTCAGAAAAGTGAGTGGAGCAGGCACTTATGTTGGTAACAACAAGATATGAAGTGAATAGAAAAGTGCCAGAAGACAATAGAGAATAAAAATTTTTCGCGGCGGTGGTGGGGTTTGAACCTGCGACCTTATTGGTACGACAACTCCGCCTGGCAGGTGAGAGCGTGGCTCTACCGTGTGAGCTATCCACGAACACAAAAATATTCGTTTCAAACTCAAAGTCATTACTAGATCCCTCTCTCACCCACTTCTTGAGACCGCCGATTCGTTCGTACACCACCATCGCGAATAATTTTGACCAGCAGTTAAGCTTAATAGCCAATATTCTCAACACAAACATATAACATAGAAACGATTGAGACATTGAGTATGCTCCGGTGTATGGGGTGAATTTTTAATTCAGAAAAGTGAGTGGAGCAGGCACTTATGTTGGTAACAACAAGATATGAAGTGAATAGAAAAGTGCCAGAAGACAATAGAGAATAAAAATTTTTCGCGGCGGTGGTGGGGTTTGAACCTGCGACCTTATTGGTACGACAACTCCGCCTGGCAGGTGAGAGCGTGGCTCTACCGTGTGAGCTATCCACGAACACAAAAATATTCGTTTCAAACTCAAAGTCATTACTAGATCCCTCTCTCACCCACTTCTTGAGACCGCCGATTCGTTCGTACACCACCATCGCGAATATTTTGACCAGCAGTTAAGCTTAATAGCCAATATTCTCAACACAAACATATAACATAGAAACGATTGAGACATTGAGTATGCTCCGGTGTATGGGGTGAATTTTTAATTCAGAAAAGTGACTGGAGCAGGCACTTATGTTGGTAACAACAAGATATGAAGTGAATAGAAAAGTGCCAGAAGACAATAGAGAATAAAAAATTTTTCGCGGCGGTGGTGGGGTTTGAACCTGCGACCTTATTGGTACGACAACTCCGCCTGGCAGGTGAGAGCGTGGCTCTACCGTGTGAGCTATCCACGAACACAAAAATATTCGTTTCAAACTCAAAGTCATTACTAGATCCCTCTCTCACCCACTTCTTGAGACCGCCGATTCGTTCGTACACCACCATCGCGAATAATTTTGACCAGCAGTTAAGCTTAATAGCCAATATTCTCAACACAAACATATAACATAGAAACGATTGAGACATTGAGTATGCTCCGGTGTATGGGGTGAATTTTTAATTCAGAAAAGTGAGTGGAGCAGGCACTTATGTTGGTAACAACAAGATATGAAGTGAATAGAAAAGTGCCAGAAGACAATAGAGAATAAAAATTTTTCGCGGCGGTGGTGGGGTTTGAACCTGCGACCTTATTGGTACGACAACTCCGCCTGGCAGGTGAGAGCGTGGCTCTACCGTGTGAGCTATCCACGAACACAAAAATATTCGTTTCAAACTCAAAGTCATTACTAGATCCCTCTCTCACCCACTTCTTGAGACCGCCGATTCGTTCGTACACCACCATCGCGAATAATTTTGACCAGCAGTTAAGCTTAATAGCCAATATTCTCAACACAAACATATAACATAGAAACGATTGAGACATTGAGGGGAAAATGCCACGCTGTGGGAGAAATATTTCATAAGGGCGTCCGCCATTGTTCCGATAGTTTAGAGCCAGTTACTAAGTTACCATGCGTCATTACGAGGGAAGTGACGTCACGACTGTTGAAGAGTATTTGAAGCTGTTTGTTTGGCGAAGACGTCATTTGGGTCAGCAGAGTCCTTTCAGCTTTGTCTGTTGTCCTTCATAAATTCTGTTATTGCAGAAACTCTTGGGTCCTGGGTGGGGTTCCCTACCTCCCACTCCCATAGTGGACAGGGAGGTAATCCCTGGGTCTTACTACCTGTTTTCCAATTGCTTTCTGTCTTTGTCTTGGAATGAGATTACTTAGTTTTGGCCTGACTCTGACCAGAGACCTTGGCTGGGAGGAAGACGGTCGAATGTATACAATAGTTTTGGAAGATGATATTTTTTTTCCTTGTAAATCATCTCTGTGTTATGTACTGTTTTTTAAATTAATTTTTAGCATATGATTTGTACACATTTGAGTGTGTTCCTTTTAGTGGGTTCTTGTGCTAGTGTCTGGGTGAGACTTTTAGGTGATCTCAAACTAAGTGCACTGATGGTGTGCTCTTGGAATCTGCATCTGTTCCCTATTTGAACCATTCCCCTTTGTCTTACTTTTTCCTCAAGTCCCTGTAATTGTACATCTAGATGTTTTTACTATCCAATTTTCTTCCTTTTTACTGGCGCTGATATGACCTTAATGTGTTGCAAACGCTGTAAAACCCTTAAAAACAAACTCTTCGGTCGCTCAAGCTAAAATAGGATTTGGTTTGTCCGCCTTTGTTTCTGTAACAGTTTAAGTTTTGCAAAAGGGGTTTTAACCCTTCGGCATGTTCCATATTGCCACCTTCGAAATGTTATGTTTATATTATATCAAGCACACTTTGAAATGTTTTTTTTTTCCATCACATTAATTCGAGTAACCCTTGCCATAGTGTGTAATGTTATCAAAACAGGTAAACAATGATAATATGATGAAATTGAAGCTTCAAGGGGCAGCATGGCTCAGCGAAAACCCGGAAAGTACCGAGGTCGATCATCCCCTGCTGCGCTGTGTGGCCTTGAGCAAGTCACTTCGTCTTAGCTCAATTTGCGGCGCTGCAATGTGGCTGACGCCTGGGTTATTCCAGTCTTCTCTTGAAATAGACCCTAAAGACAAATTATTTCCCCTATTGCGAATAATAACGCAAATTTTATTTATTTATTTGTTTGTTTTTTTTTAATTTCGAGTAAATTTACAAAGATGGATAATATGGACGTTTGAGGTTTCACCTTTGTCAATAAGGCACGAAGAAAGAGACTCGAAAGGGAAATGAGAGACGAGAGGGTAGCATTATTTAGGCATTCGTCTTTAGTGTCGCATTCATCGTGTTTTGTTGACAGACGTCCATCCATGTCGCCGGAGTTCATCTCGGTTTCTATAGTGCGAATCAGATAATAGCAATTTCTTGCTACTCTTTGGATAGGATACTAATCTATCGCAAAGTACTTTCTGTCAGATCATATAGACCCAGCTACCCAATCGCTACTAGGTGGATAGGAAAGGGGTGGGGGGGGGGGGCGCAGAAAAAAAACCCATCTCAATTTCACTCAGATTAGATCTCGGTCCCATTGAATGTGAAGTGAGTGCTCTACCAACTGAGCTATTGGGACCTCCTTCTTTATTGAAAAAGTGGAAACCTGAAACATCCACATTTTTATCATTGTCAATTTAATTGAAGCTTCTATTCCATTTGTATTGTTTTAAAATAGTTCTCAGACCTTCAAGCAGAAACATTTGCATTGTCATCAGACAACGTACAAGGTTGCCAATTTTGTATGTTGAACCCGTGACCTCAAAAATTCGGGGAGAGAAGGCTCTAATAAGACTAGGTTTAGAAGCGATCTTTTTTGGGGTCGTGGATAGCTCACAATCTCCCCGGCCAGGCGAAGTTTGTCGTACCAGTAAGGTACGTAGCTGGTTCGAGGCCCCATCGCCGCCGTGAAATTTTAATTCTCTATTGTCTTCTGGCACTTTCCAACTCACTTCATTTCTGGTTGTTAATTTTCCGTATATTTACGGAATTCAGTATGTTTATAAACCCTCAGTATATATTTTCAAATCACTTGCAAGACGGAAAAGAATATGTACATAATGTCTTTTTTTTTTTTTACTGGAGTTCGGTCTTAGAAAGGGGTTGGTCTGTGATGTGTTTGGGTAAAAGTTCAGTAAATGTTTGCCTCCTGAATTGACAACGCTGAATGTAGGATCCTACATTTCCCTTTATTTAACCCTCTCCTTACCAACTATAGGAAAATTGTCACATTCATTACGATACAACCAACCTTTTTCGTATTAAATTTTCTTTTGTACATCATAAAATGTAAAGAAAATGAACAGTGTGTTGTAGAGCATGTTGTGCTAAAGAAACTATTGCAAGAATGTTACTGCTATTATGTCTGAGTGATAAAAAATCTATTTTTGTGTTAGTTGGGTTTGAAGATTTGGGGAAAATCTTGAAAATGGCTGGGAAGGAGAGGGTTTAATGATTTTTTGAAAAAAATTGGACTTCTACCTAGTTTTCTTGGGATTTACTTTCCCAGTTTGCCACATATTTCATCGTTGTCTTCTGGGTAGTGTTCCCGACATCCCGTAGTGGGCAGGGAGGTCACTTACTATGTCTAAATTACACCTCTGTCAGTTTTCCAACTTGCTTTTTGTCTTTGTCTTGGACTTGGAGTGATATTACTTGGTTTTTGTTCTGGCCCTGGCTCGGGTCATTTGCTGGGAGGGAAACAGTCAAATGCATAGTTATAGTTTTGGGAGATGATATTTTTTTTCCATTGTAAATCATAACCCTGTTATGTGTTGTTATAATATAAGCATTTAAAGTGTTCCTCTTAGTGGGATCCTGTGCTTGTGGCTGGATGACACTTTTGTAATTTCAAGCTATGCACAATGATAATATGCTCTTGGAATCTACATTTGTTCTCTATTTACAACAAGATATGAAGTGAGTAGAAAAGTGCCAGAAGACAATAGAGAATAAAATTTTTTCGCGGCGGTGGTGGGGTTCGAACCTGCGACCTTATTGGTACGACAACTCCGCCTGGCAGGTGAGAGCGTGGCTCTACCGCCAGAAGACAATAGTTCGAACCCCACCACGGCCGCGAAAAAAATTTATTCTCTATTGTCTTCTGGCACTTTTCTACTCACTTCATATCTTGTTGTTACCAACATAAGTGCCTGCTCCACTCACTTTTCTGAATTAAAAATTCACCCCATACACCGGAGCATACTCAATGTCTCAATCGTTTCTATGTTATATGTTTGTGTTGAGAATATTGGCTATTAAGCTTAACTGCTGGTCAAAATTACTTCGCGATGGTGTGTGCGAACGAATCGGCGGTCTCAAGAAGTGGGTGAGAGAGGATCTAAAATGACTTGGGTTTGAAACGAATATTTTGTTGTTCGTGGATAGCTCACACGTATAGCCACGCTCTCACCTGCCAGGCGGAGTTGTCGTACCAATAAGGTCGCAGGTTCGAACCCCACCACCGCCGCAAAAATTTTTTATTCTCTATTGTCTTCTGGCACTTTTCTACTCACTTCATATCTTGTTGTTACCAACATAAGTGCCTGCTCCACTCACTTTTCTGAATTAAAAATTCACCCCATACACCGGAGCATACTCAATGTCTCAATCGTTTCTATGTTATATGTTTGTGTTGAGAATATTGGCTATTAAGCTTAACTGCTGGTCAAAATTACTTCGCGATGGTGGTGTGCGAACGAATCGGCGGTCTCAAGAAGTGGGTGAGAGAGGGATCTAGAAATGACTTGGGTTTGAAACGAATATTTTTGTGTTCGTGGATAGCTCACACGGTAGAGCCACGCTCTCACCTGCCCGGCGGAGTTGTCGTACCAATAAGGTCGCAGGTTCGAACCCCACCACCGCCGCGAAAAATTTTTATTCTCTATTGTCTTCTGGCACTTTTCTACTCACTTCATATCTTGTTGTTACCAACATAAGTGCTTGTTATCTATTTGTAACATTCCCCTTCATATTACTTTTTTTTGTGTTCTCTTAATTGTAAATCTAGAATTTTTATTCTATCCCATTTCCTTCCTTTTTACTGGTGCTGTCAAACCCTTAAAAACAAATAAAACAATCATCATTGCCCTTTTTCATATTCCTTTTTTTTATTATTTATTTATTTCAGCTACCACTAGAATGAAGCTGAAGACGTGTTGTGTAGTTCTGGAAAAAATGTCGCCGTCAATGATTGATAAAGAATCTAAATTTGGATTCAATAAATGTGCAAATTTTGAAAACTCTAAAGACCAGATTCCTTCAAGGAAGAATCCAAGTTCACGCCATGAATCTGAGAGGGATAAAGCAACAGTGATGCAGTGGCCCAAAGGTTTGGAATGCCCCGTTTGTAAAAGAATCTTTCGGGACAAAAAAGGTCATCTTCATCATGTTAAAATGCATGAACGAAATACTGGTAGAAAATATGAATGTCCAATTTGCAAATGGATTTTTAAGATGTCATCATCTTTTCAAAATCATTTGAAAATACACAAGAATGGACATCCCTTTTCTTGTAATGTTTGTGGTATGGATTTATGGTGCAAATCCTCTTTTGACATTCACATGAGATCTCACACTGGAGAGAAGCCATACGTTTGCAATACATGTGGGAAAGGTTTTTCATTCATACAAAATTTCAAAACACATAATAGGATTCATAGTGGAGAGAAACCATTCGTGTGTTCTGTGTGTTCAAAAGCATTTTCTGATCCCTCAAGTTTAAAGAGACACGAATGGTTACACACAGGAAACAAACCTTATGTGTGTTTGACTTGTGGAATGAGATTTGCTCAGATCACTTATTTAAACAGCCATAAAATTATCCATACGGATACAAAGTCTTATAGATGTACAAAATGTGATTTGGTTTTCGTTCGCAAGGAGGGATTGAAACGTCATATGTTAGTTCATTTAAATGAAAATGAAAAACCTAGGATATCATGTTCTCTCTGTAATGCAGAATTTCATAGCAAACACTTGTTAAGAAGACACATTCTTAAACATAACAATGTAAAACCTCACGTATGTTCTGATTGCGGCCACGCATTTTTTGATTCAGGCGATCTAGTTAAACACAGAAGAGTGCATACTGGGGATAAACCATATAAATGCTCCCTCTGTGGGGCGTCGTTTACTCAGTACAATTCGTTGAAAAAACATCTGTCTGTTCATAGAGGAGAAAAGCCATTCGAATGTCATATTTGTAAACGGGCTTTTAATCAGAAATCCACGTTGAAGCAACACGTATTGCGTCATTCGAGTTACAAACCACACAAATGCTCAAAGTGTGACAAAGCATTTCACACATCTAAACAGCTCAGATCACACGGCATGACCCATACTGGTGAAAAGCCCTACAAATGTTCGTACTGTTTTAAACCATTCAGTGCTTCTGGTAATTTACGAAAACATATATCTGTCCATCACGGGGTGGAGAAACAAATAGTCAAAGTGGAGAAACTGGGTGGGATTCCCGACCTCCCATAGTGGGCAGGGAGGAACTTACTGTGTCTTCTATCTATCCCCCTATATCTGTTTTCCTACATGTTTTCGGTCTTTATCTTGGAATGAGATTACTTGGTTTTGTCAGGCACAAGACCGAATGGCGAGAGCTCAGGTGGTCGCTGGTTCGGATAAGTAAGGAAGTAAGTCCAGGCCCTAGCTGAGAGGGAAATGTATAGTTAGTTTTGGGAGATATTATTTTTTTCCTTGTAAATCATCACTCTGTTATGCACTGTATTATGTTTTCTTTATGTTATATATGATTTGTAAAACATTTGAGTGTATTCCTCTTAGTGGGGACCTGTGCTGTGTCTGGGTGAGACTTTTAGTGATCTCAAACTAAGTAGGCCTACTTTGACAGTGTGCTCTTGGAATCTACACCTGTTTCTTATTTGAACCAATTCTCCTTTGTCTAACCTTTTCTTGGGTGCTTTAATTATAATTCTAGAACTTTTTACCATCCTATTTTCTTCCTTTTTACTGTCGCTGATATGACCTTAATGTGTTGCAAGCGCTGTAAAACCCTTAAAAACAAAAACAAACAAGCATAGTGGAGAAACAAATAATCATTGTCCAATATGTGATGAAACTTTGATGATTCATGATTATTGAGTTCTGAATGATCACTCAAGAACTTATACAATAGAAAAACTGAGCTTTTATATAGCACAATATCCACTAAACATGCTCAAAGCGCTTTACAAAGGGCCACCGAATAACAGCAACACAACATGTAGAACGATACATGACACCTGTTAGGTGATATTGCAATTTTTTGGACAGAGACAACGCTGTTAACGGCCAGGTACTCATTTTACACCTGAGTATGGTGAGAGAATGTGAGTAAAGAGCCTGTTCCAAGGACTCAACTATGCTCCGAGCGAGGCTGGAACCCGGGACCTTCTGATCCGAAAGCGAATGTCATACCATTAGACCACATAGCCAATAGAAAAACTGGGTGTCAAATCTCCTCATACCAAGGGAACTATAATAGTGGCCATGAAAACAGAAGTCCCCAAAACTAATACATTATGTTTATAGTATAGAAAAATGGATGGCCCTTACGAGGGAGCAAGGAGGAGACGGAGACCATTGGAGATGTGGAGAGTGACTCTGGAGCGCGATATAGTGTGCGCTTGGCTAAGAAGCTCAAAACATTGCCATCTGGAAGTATAACGGACCGACACACAAAACTATGTAGTAATCTTGAAGGTTTTTAGTCTGGTTTAAACAATTTAGTGATAATTACTCATAAACGCGGATGACAAAAAGCAGTAACAAAGACCAGAGTGACGTCAACTTCATACTATCTATAAAGGCCTAGAAGATGCCATAGATGGCCACAGACCGTGATGGTTGGAGATCTACTGTGTTGCTGAATTAAATATATCACAGGTGCTGTAAGACCATAAAACCGATCACCGCTGTGTGAACAAGTGGGTTAGAAAATCTAAACCAGTGCTGATGTTTTTCTTAGGATCTGCGGAACCGGAAATTCACGATTTTAGAGTCAGGGGAGAAATTTCCTCTTTTTAAGGACTACTTTTAAAAAAAAAATGAAATGATGGAAATTTTGGTTCTAATACAATCCTAATAATCAAGTTGAGAAGAGAACCGTTATTTTTTCCCCAAGAATCTTCAAATTATTGTGTAAAACTTTAAGAATTAAATTGAAAACAATTAAAGAACAACAACAACAAAACAGAGCAAATTGAAAAAGCCGTGTCTGAATTTCATCAAAAGCTACGTGTCTGAATTGAAACAACTGGGTTTCTTATTTGGAACAACTGGGTGTTTGAATTGAACAACTGGCAAACTTTTTCAATTTCAAAGTCCTTTTAAATTAATAAATCGAGAAAAGAGACATAAATATATGTCGTGTTGGGTTCCAGATGATGCTTGACCGCATACATTTCAAAACAAAATGAAAGTAATTCTTATCAAGTGTGCAAATTTAAATTGCTGCTTTGATTGCATGTTGCCTTGAATTTGTGAATAAGCGATGGGAGATACTCATACCTGATCTTCCAAGCATAACACGGATTTTAGGAGACGAAGACACGATTTAATTAGATGGCAGACACGGGATGCTGAAATTGGCTTAAATTTAAATTGATCTTCTGGGTGGGGTTCCTGACCTCCCATAGTGGGCAGGGGGGTACATACTGTGTCTTCTATCCCCTTATATCTGTTTTCCAACATGCTTTCTGTCTTTGTCTTGGAATGAGATTACTTGGTTTTGTCTTGACCCTGGCCGGAGTCCTGGCTGGGAGGGAAACAGTCAAATGCATAGTTATTGTTTTGGGAGATGATATTTTTTCCTTGTAAATCATCTCTCTGTTATGTATTATTATATTTGTTATTTTCAATGTATAATGTAAGCATTTGAGTGTATTCCTCTTTGTTGGATTTTGTGCTTGTGTCCGGATGAGACTTATAGGTGATCTCAAACTAAGTACATTGGTGGTATGCTCTTGGAATCTACATCTGATCCCTATTTGTTCCCAGTTCCCCTATGTCTTACTTTTTCTTGGGTGCTTTAATTGTAATTCTAGAACTTTTTACAATCCCATTTTCTTCCTTTTTACTGGCGCTGATATAACCTAAATGTGTTGCAAGCGCCGTAAAACCCTTAAAAACAAAAAAAAAAACAAAACAATAAATTGATCTTGCACTTACTTCTCGCTGTTTAAAATCTGAACCCAGCTCTATGCCGTAATTTTAAAGTTAAAATGGACAGTGAATACGATAAGATGTCCGTATTGGTACACCCTACGTTTTTACAGATTTGTTAAATTTAAATGTAAACCACTATGCTGTAGAGAATACAAATAATGACATTTATCACTACAGTATTATGTTCCATGGTTTTTCTTATGATTTTATTTTTGTGTGACGGAACTTGATGTTTGATCACTTTGATTTCAGCTACTTAAAATAAAATTCTTGGTCCTATATTTGATATGAGAAAGTTATGCAAATATTGCCTACACTGATATTATTGTTATTATTATATTCCATGGTCTTTCTTGCATTGTGTGTGACTGGGTGGGGTTCCTGACCTTCTCATAGTGGACAGGGAGACACTTACTGTCTTCTATCCCCCTTTATCTCTTTTCCAACAGGCTTTCTGTCTTTGTCTTGCTACTTGGTTTTGTCCTAGCCCTGGCCGGACGCTGTGGTTGGGAGGGAAACAGTCAAATGTATAAGTAGTTAAGTTTTGGGAGATGATATTCTTTTCTCTCTTGTAAATCATCTCTCTGTTATACATATATATTGATTTGTAAAAATGTGTTCCTCTTTGCGGGGACCAGTGCTTGTGCCAGGATGAGACCTTTAGGTGATCTCAACTAAGTACACTGATAGTGTGCTCTTGGAATTTACACATGTTCCCTATTTGAATTAATCCCCCTTTGTCTTCCTTTTTCTTGGATACTTTAATTGTAATTCTAGAACTTTTTACTATCCCATTTTCTTCCTTTTTACTGGCGCTGATATGACCTTAAATGTTGCAAGCGCCACAAAACCCTTAAACATCTTGTGTGACGGAACATCAATTTTATATCAATTACTTGAATAAAATTCTTGGTCCAGGATTCAATATTATGCATCATTTTTTCATTATCTGACCCTCATTTTTGACCTCTCAAGTTGACTGGGATCATTTGACCTCAAGATGGCTGGAGAGGTCATTTTGTCATCTCATCTATCCCATTATATCCATGGTCCATTCCACATATATTGTTTTGGAATTGAATCAGAATATCTATCTGCCAGGACTGTGACTGGGGTCTTCATGGAATGGGGAACATTCTGACGTGTTTTATTTTTTTAAAAATCAGAGATGAGATAGGAAAAGGAGGAGCACTTTGTAAACGAATGAACTGTGCCACGAAACACATAGGATAGATCGCTGGCATGGAGGTCACTATCTGTGTCCTTATGCCGCTATATGTTTTTCAACGCTTTCTCTCTTTTTCTTGGAGTGAGATGACTTGGTTTTGTCCTGGCCCTGGCTGGAGTCCTTGGTTGAGCAGAGAGGGAAATGGTCAAATGAATAGTAATTTTAATGAACCTTGTTGAATGCAAGATCGTGTTAGAAGGGTCAAATAGAAAAAAAACTACCCCCCCCCCCCCCCCCCAAGTTTTAATGTTTTCGTTGTTGTGTTGTATCCAAGGGGCACTGTACCAGCTTAGAAAGGAGGACTATAAGTAACTACACAGCTCAGTCATGAACTCCTCAATTTGTATCCACCTTCTCCTACTTTTGATTCTGATGTATTGCTCATGTATAAGCTTTTGGAAAGTAGTAGTAGTAGAGTAGTTCTTAAGAGCCATTAGGCCCACAGAGCCGCCGGATTTAAATCCGGTTTCCAATGCATGAAATGGACAATATTAATTGCTTGCTATCCTTTAGATAGGACACTAGTCTATCGCAAAGTACTTTCCACCAGATCCAACAGACCCAGCTACCCATTCACTGCTGGGTAGACAGAGGGATCAGAGATAAAAACAAAAAAATCTCCGACTGCAACCCGGCATCGATCTCAGTCCCTTTGCATGTGAAATGAGTGCTCTACCAACTGAGCTATCGGGACTCCCAGCTTTTGGAAAGGTCAACATACATTTCCTTTTTTATTATTTACACAAGAAAAGTGAGACTAGTTCTGAATTAAAATTAGGACAAGTAGGAAATTCAAATGTATTCAATCCTTAACTCACTCCATCCTAGATATTTTTGCTACTTTTCAAAATTGGAAAAAATGTATTAAAAATGAGCATGTACATAGATCGTTTTATTCAACCACCATTAACATGTAAAAATTAAAAACATTAGCTTTGAAAATAGCCAATAATTTGTCTCAGAAAAAATACAATAGTGCATGGCTTAAAAGTAACCCGGGTAAACAACGGATATAGTCAGTGTTAGGGTTGAGTGAGTTAATACTTTCGAATTACAATTAGGAATCTCTGTCGTGGGGAAATAAGTCTTATGGTTAAATTAATGAACTAACGTTACTACTACTACTAGAATTAGAATGATGTTTCTCAAGGGTTGTTTCAGTCCAATGCATTGGATATGTACTGCAATTTTCTGATGTGTACATCAGTGTCTCATTTTATGAGTGTCTGGTTGTGGTTCTTGACCTCCAATTGTGGACAGAGAGGAATTTACCATGTCGTCTATCCCTCTATATTTGTTTTCCAACAAGCTTTCTCTTTACCTTGGAATAGGATTACTTGTTTGTTTTTTGTTTTTTTGCCCTAGCCCTGGCCGGAGTCCTTGACTGGGAGGCCAAGTACATTTATGGTATGCTCTCGGAATCTGTTCCCTATTTGAACCGTTTCTCTTTTATCTTACCTTTCTTGTGTGCTTTTACTTTTAACAGTTTTAATAGGAACCCCACCCAGTTCAAGGAGAAAAACCATCTCTTACCACACCAATCCTTATTCATTTTTCATGAGGCACCACTTTTGGGCTACCAGTCTAGTGACATAACCAGGAATTTGGTAACAATAAAAATAATAAAGCAGAGGGAAAGATTAAAAAAAAAAACAAACAAAAAAAACAAGAAAAAAAACCAAAACAGGAAGCCCTGGTTAAATTTTTACCTGAAAGAAAGCAGATAAAACAACAAAATAAGATTAGATTTGCATTTTCAAAGGGTTTGTTTTATTTTTTATTGCGAATGTAAAATCATTAGCCTCCCATTCACTAGATGTATTTTGGGATGTAGGGATTAGTATATTACAAGGGACCTTTATCTCCCCTCCACCATGCTTCATAAAACTTTGATAAGCTCTCTTGTCTAACCATGGCCTATATCCTATAAATAGATTAAATTAAAAATTAAGAAATTCAAATTGAACGATTTAGAAAGTTTCAAACAATCAACTATACCAAAATTTTATCAACCGTCTATTATCAAATACATTTAAAACAACTGAAGAACTGATTTCAACAACACAAAGAAACATCCAATTGCCTCAGCACCTTAACACACATGATGACATTCAAAAGCTAAGAACACTTGCACTTAACAGAGATTTATGGAAACAAATTACTAACTGGATACTAGAAACAAACTGACAAACTCGAAGTAACACACACATTCACAGCAAGCGCCCATAGAGACAGTGCAGTCATATTCATTCACTCATTCATTCGACAAAAAGGTCTTGTTTGATCAATAAAAAGCTGACAATGTTGGCAATTTTTAAGTTATCAAATAAATGAACCAAAATCATGGGGTGCTCAGTTTTCATACTTTCTAAACTTATTATAAGGGCAAAACCTCTTGAATGGAATCAAAGTGCTGCTATGTATTGGAAAAAAATAATAGTTGAAGGCCATGTTTAATGTAAGGGATGACGATGAGGAAATTGGAGTGATGCGAGTGAATCTTTGATCACCTTCAATAAATAATTCATACAGAACTGACTCCATTTAAGTGTGTGTATAAATTAATTATATATATATATATATATATATATATATATAAAGAGCAGATGAGTAATCATGTATCAAAAATATACTCTTCAACTCCAGTTCGAATGATAATGCTTAAGGGTTGATGAGAAAAAAATTTAAGATGACCGAGTGCTGTAGAGGTCTTTATCCTCTGATTTCGACTGTCCATGGTCTTCTTTTAATTTTAACACTTTTAACACTTTTGACTCTGTTGTTGAGGCCTGCAAGAGAAAAACAAACGTAAAAGTGAGACGGAATCTTGTAGCTAATCCAATCTTCGACCCATTTTCCACAATAAAATATAATGTCAGTGGTAAGAGTGAGCCAAATAATATAAACAATGGATGTTAAAATTAAAATTAAAATGACCAGAAAGGAGGTATGTTGGTTTTTGTAATTCTTAAAAAATTGTATCCAATCTCATCAATAAGGGGGCAGCGTGGCTCAGCGGTACAGTCTTTGCTTCGTACCCAGTAGGTACAGTTAGATCACCCGCTGCTGCACTGTGTGGCCTTGAGCAAGTCACCTCGCCTAAGCTCAATTTGCAACGCTGCACTGCGGCTGACTCCTGGGTTATTCCAGTCTTACTTTGGAATAGACCCTAGAGAAAAATTTCCCCTATGGGATGAATAAAGAAAATTTTATTTTTATTATTTATAAAATTTAAAATATTAAAACTGAATCATATCTTCTTTTTGTCTATAAATTCAATGTTTAGCACCTAAACAGATCCCGTCATAATACTATTTGAGGGTGGGTCACTCATGTCATTTTCTCTATAATTAAAAAAGAGTTCTAATTTTTTTTAAAATTCAAAGCGATCAATATTATAATTTTAAAACATTTTCCTTATGGTCACTTCTACTCCATATAGTTTGTCTCTTAGTCTTAGGTATAATTTTTTTTAAAAAATCAACTAAAAACTGAGTCTGACTCATAGAAATGACACATATGTAGTTGAACCCCATTGCCCCCGGTTTAAATTCAGCATTGTTTGCTTTGTTTCTATCCTCAAATTTAAGAAACGACATTACTAGTTCTTCTGATCAAGAAAAGTGTTTGTTTTTTACGGCCCTTGCAACACATTAAGGTGATATCAGCACAAAACTTAAACCCTAAATTGTTCACTTTGCAGTGGAGCACTGCACTACAGCTGATGTCAGGATATTTTTTAGATACTGACCTAAAGATGAATATCCCCTTGGCAAGAGAGAGGGTATGCATAAATATTTATTAATTTTTTGAAAAAAACAAAGGAAAATGTATTTATCTCATCTAAATATTATCAGCCAATCAATTCATAAACAGAAACTTTTTAAAATTTTGAAATAAATAACAGAATTCATTTCAAACCCAGCAAATATATGACCTCAAGTAAAATAAATAAACAAAACATGTTAAAATTTGAACAACAAAGCAAAAAGCATAATTAGGAAAAATAATTTCTCTCAACAAGGTAACACAGAGACGCCAACTTTAAATTTGGCTCACAAGAATTTCAGACACCAGTCGGAGGAATTTCCGCACACAAGAAAAGGGACTTATGTAAACACAATGCCAAATACAATCCCAAAGTTTCCTTATTTCAAATGAAGTAAACCTCTAAAACCGAACTATCATTTATGATGCTTTCCATAATGCAGTTTTGTGGTCTTGTGGCATGGCTCTCGCTTTTGGACAAGAAGGTCCTGGGTATGAGTCTTTTTCGAAGTATAATTGATGGAAAAAGCTCTTTACTCACATTTCCTCACTGTACTCAGGTGTATAATGAGTACCTGGCTGTCAACCGCGTTGTCTCTGTCTGAAAAAAAAACCCTGTAATATTGACCAACAGGCGTCATCATGTCTTGTACACATTACACATTACTGTTGTTCAGGGACCCTTTATAAAGTGGTTTGAGCACGTTTAGTGGATATTGCACTATTATATATAAAGCTCAAGTTATTTAAAAATGATTTCCCAAACTAAAATAGATACCCAAGTCCCTAAAAATTTGACCTCATTCCAATTTTATTGTTGTATAGAATGGTCTAAAAAAAAAAAGAAAAAAAAAGAGAGAGCACCACAATGGCTCAACACATCATTTGAAATAAAAAAATAGATTTTAAAAATCTGTTATAGTCCAATAGGGAAGACTAGGAAAAAGGAAAAGAAAAACAAACAAAAGCAAAATTCAAAAAAAAAAAAAAAAAGAAAATCTTAAGTGAAAAATTAACCAATCAGAAACAGGGGAACCAATCCTCATCTTGATGATAGTGCAGCAGTAATACCTGTCAGTGAGAGGTCAATGGTTACTAAATCATGCTCAGTTTTTTACCTTGGAATCTGGTTTCTTTTTGTCGCTTTCATCTGCAAAGGAAGAGAGAGAAAAAAAAAAAAAATACACAACGGAATATTTATTTGTACAGAAAAAAATGTATTTTGTTCAAAAGTTGGGGGTCCTGATAGCTCAGTTGGTAGAGTACTCGCTTCAAATGCAAAGGGACCGACATCGATCATGGGTGCAGTCGAGATTTTTTTTCTGACCCCCCCCTCCCCCTTCTGTTAACCCAGCAGTAAATGGGTAGCTGAGTCATTTAAATTTAGCGGAAAGTACTTTGCGAAAGACTAGCATCCTATCCAACTGATAGCAAGCAAGCAATTGCTATTGTCCGTTTCACGCTATAGAAACTGGGATAAACTCCGGCTCCTTGGGTCCAATGGTTCTGAAGTACTACTACTACTTTTATAAAAGTCAGAGGGACTAAAATATAGAAAACCCAAGGGGCATATTTTTCATCCTTATTTGTAAAAGTCATCGCTTAAAATTCTTAGGAGTTGATACAGTTAGCAAGTGATTTTACTATTGGCGTGGGGAAGGGTTTTGAGCCTGACATGTTCTGTGTAATGAAGAAGTTTCTCGCTAAAGATGAGGGTTAGTAAAATGTGAGTTTGTTTTATACATGCCTATATAAGATACTTCTTTTTGGATTTTTTTTTTGCGCACCCAACCCCTTGTCCAAGCTCTCACGTTAATGTAGAATGAGCTTAAGTCTCAATGGGAAACTAGCTTAAGGCAACCATGAGTTGTTTATTTTCAAACCTGTTGTTTGATACCATGCCTATCTTGCATTGACAACCCCTCTAGGTTTGCGCTATGAATACTACTCGCCATGGTACAGAAAACTAGTGACACAAGCTGCTGTGTTAATAATTGGGCAGACTGGCCTACTACTTATTACTTTTAGCATGAACTAATGAAAAATGATATTTTTGTCATGCTGAAAAATAAGATTTCTTTTCATCATGCTGCCATGAAATAGGAAGAAACGACTTTTAATAGATGTCGTCATTCATTTTGTACAGACTGCTTTGCCCTTTGGGATTCATGAAAAAGACTGGTAAACTTTAGCATTTTATCATTACATGGCTGAAATAATATAATAGTTTCCGATTCTGGGCAACACGATAAATTTACCCATAAAACACAAGAAAAAAAAACAAACAAACAGAAAAACACCACACCTGTCAAAGGCCATCCGATGTTGCTTCTCCATAAACATTTGCAGTCCTCGGCAAAAGCACGGGACAAATCAACCGTGTAGTGGGGATAGCAAATAGCTGCTGCTGAAATGCCTGCTACAGATGCATAGAACAGCTTTCTGACGATGCCCCCTGTGGTGGTCAAAATTTAATTTTTAAAAATTATATATATAATCTACAGTAAAATTACTTTAAACCGAAAGAAGCTAAACCGAAAAATACCTTAAACCGCAAAGAATGTAATAAATTGTACTAGTTTCTTCATTATCTTTGTACTAATTCTTACGATGAACCGAAATACTTCTAAGAAGGACTTTCTTTAAACCGAAACAATTTGAGACCACCTTCCTTTATTCTCTCTCAATTTTTCTTCAAAAATTGGGGAAGGTGGCCACACGTAATAATGCCCGGCGATATTAAACAAAGAGCGTAAGTATAAGATGAGGGTGATGGGTGGGGTGTAGGCAAACACTGCACTTGGGCTCGGCCAACACCACAATCGCACAGACTGGAAAAGGAAGACAGCGGGTGACTGGCAGGCGAAAAATGAGGAAGAGGAGGAGTTGGGGTGTAGAATCAAGCAAGCGAGATGTTCTCGCTCGTGTGTTGATGCTTTGGAACTGACTGGATTTTAAACACGAGAATAAGGAGGGGGGGGGGGGGTTAGACAACTTACCATTGACATGCCATTTCATTTCCACTTTGTTTAAGTGTGTGTGTGTGTGTGTGTGTGTGAGGGGGGGGGGGTTCTATGAAATTAGGCCTTTGAACCTAATGGCTTTTCAACAAAAGAGAGATGCCTAGTAGTAGTAGACAGCTTAGCATTGACACGCCTTTTCATTTCCATTTCACTTCACCTCTGAGTAGCTGCGCGTCATTCATTATCAATTATCGCACAAGAACTTTCGATCTTATTTTAGCTTTGCATTTTACTAAAAGATGTCTAAAAGAAAGCACTGTGCTTACAGGTTGGAGTTTAAAATTAAAATACTATGTGAAGTCGATGAAAAAAAAGTTGATCAAGACAGAGATATGTAAAAAACACGGCATCCCGAACTCAACTCTTTCAACAATTTTGAATTGAAAACGAAAACCCCCAAAAATATTTTTAAAACACACAAAAAATAAATAAAAAATTAATGGTTACGAAGACGGCATTTATTCAACAACTCCATTTAACGGGAAACCCATGATACCATTAAATGAGCAAATTCCTTAAAAAGTTACTACCATTGAAAAACATTGCAAAACGGGAACTTGCTTTAAACCAAAATGTCTTTAAACCGAAATGGTTTAGAAGGTCCCCAAAATTTCGGTTTAAAGTAATTCTACTGTATATATATATACTAAACGAACACATTTATATATATATATATATATATATATATATATATATATATATATATATATATATATATATGTGTTCGTTTATCATCCACTTTCATTGTTTACTGTATAATGATAGTTCGGCCTGTCTGAGTCAGGGAAAGGGATGTAGTTATACTCCCTTTCACTATAAGCTTATTGCGTTCGGCTTTTAGTTTTAGCCCTGCAAATATGTTGACCTCAGTGGGTATAGATTTCAAACTAACTCCATTTGATACAACCGATTTGTTTGTTGTTTTTTGTTGGGTTTTTTTTTTTGGGGGGGGGGGGGGGGGAAGGAGGGGGATTGACCTATTGAGGTGGTTAAAGAAGGTCACTATGGCAGAGAAAGGTTTATTTTAAACGGTCTGAGACCAATTCCTGTTTGTTTAAACCAGACTTTGATGATTGGTTGGCTAGTATAAGGGAAAAGAAGTGGACTCCACTATATAATTATAATCCTTTACACACACACACACAAAAAGGCAGTAATGCTCAATAACGTCATAATGCGATTTAGTTCTCCATAGAATCATATTTGCAATGAAAAAAATTAGAGACTCTCCACTTGAATGTAAATAGATAGAAATGGATGATGAACAACACTCTGGGCAATAGAAAAGGAGTATAAAATCTAATTCCAGTGAATAATAAAGCAGGCTTTCTGCATTTTATCAGGAGAAAAAAAAAATTGAATAATTTATGACCAATCTGCTCTGAGTAAGTCATAAATAAAAACCGAGAAAATTTAAGAACTTAAATAGAAATAAAATCTATAGATTCATAAAGTCCATTTATACTAGTAATTATAATGAAAGATGAGCACCTTCACCAGGGGTGACTTTGGATAAATTGGATCATATCTAGTTTCGTGAAAGTTGTTTCTATTGATAAAAAAAATAAAGTCCTCTAATAAGGAAAATAACTGCAACAAGCCCGAGAAGATTCAACATGTTTGAAATTGCTTGAGGCAAAGTCACCCCAGATGAGGAAACAAAAAGAGATTTGTGAAAGGTATGAATAAGGAGAGCTCCTAAGGCCACAAGGATCTTATGATAATGGACAAGCAAAACACTAAAAAGTCTCACAAGAGCCTATAATATATATTTTTAAAAAATTTAACCCATAAATCCTTATGGCCCTAAAAGATTTCAGCAAATTTTCAAAGAGTTAAAACAAGACACAATAATGCACAATACCGTCATGACCCAAAACAACAAACAGCATGTATAGAAAAATAGAAGAAACAACCATCCCAAAAAAATCAGTCGACCTCGACTAGTTTTTGGGATGTTTTTTATTCTTCTATTTCTCTTTCTTGCTTTCTCTGACACCTTTCATACACACTTGTTCAGATCTTTACATCAACAGTCCAATTTCTTTTTCATTTAATTTTTCTCAGATTGTCAAATCGGGACAATCTTGATTGCATCAGGGCAGTTGGCTTCTATGTTACAGTTACAGTGTACTCACTCCTGAATCCTATGACAAAACCTCCTAATGAAGCCATGGTTATGACGCCCACTCTTGGCAAGTCTCCTGGGTTATTCTGCACATAGTCTAGAGTAGCTGCAATGACAAATTAATAAGCATAGAATATTTAATTAAATTCCCTTCAATTTATCCCAATCCCAAGCGTAAATATGTCTTTAGTATCTTAAAAATAACCTAAGCTTCATCCGCAATGTACCGCCATAGCAGTGAGCAATAGAAGCTTAATATTTCTCATGCATGCAGGGAAAAATGGGTAATGCCACAGTGGAGCTTGAACTTGAACGTTGGATTAAATGAGGCTGTGACAAAAGGTCGTTTTTGTGACGTTTGTCACAAAAATACTCAAATTAGTTATTGGAATACTAACGGAAAAAAGTCCTTTTTACCAGTTTCTATTGGTCAAATAACGTAAAACAAATTTTTAAAAAAGGCTATCTTGCTTCATAAGAACAGCAGAAATAGTTTCTCAAAAAGTTCAAATAAGTGTGGACAAAGATCAACTTAAGTAAATAAGAGAAACAATTTAAAAAAGAAAGGAAAGAAGTAAATTTAAAAAAAAAAAAAAAAAGGCTGATAAAATTGCAGTCAAGAAAAATACAAAATAACCTCAGAAAAAACGAAGGGTAAACAGAAATGCTTGGATTTTAGATATATATCCAATCCAATCCAATGGATATGTGTTAACACAATGACATTTGACCTACCTTTGGAATGTTCCACTCCAATAAGCGCCTTGTCTTTGACCACTTCATATCCATCCTGATAAATGGAAGCAAAAAGAAATATAATGATATTGTAGTCCCTAATGGTATATCCGGAGAGCCAGAATGTGTCCCATTCTCTGTATTGTGTAGTGGCAATTGACTGCTACCATTTCAATAGGATGCTAGTCTATCGTGTAGTACTTTCTGCCAGATCTAACATTTATTTTTCTTTCCAAATATCCCACTGTCAAATGTATTAAAATCTGATTCATCTCAGAATACAACATTTTTCAGGGTTGCCAATTCAGGAGGCAAAAATTTACTTAACTTTTATGCAAACAAATAGACAGACCGACCCCTTTCTGAGTGCTGAATTCCAGTAAAAAGACATTATGTACTTACTGTTTTCCGTTTAGCAAATAGACTGAGGGTTTATAACACACGGAATTCCGTAAATATATGCAATGTACTTTACAATGCCAAGGGAGCCTAAACAATGGTCAGTGCTGATGGTGACAAAAAGGGAAAAAGGAGGAAAATTATGAACGGGTTTCTTTACGCCACATCTTTACTTCACTAACGCCCACTTTTAGAGCAATTGAGATAGTGGGGAAGCTGCACCAGTTTGTTCCACCACTAATAAATCAAATCTCTCAAAGCAAGAAAATTTGATTGAGGAAAATGTCATTTTTTTAAAGGAGGAAATTCCTCCTCTGACACAAAAATCGCGGATTTCCGCGGATCCGAGGAAAACCACCAGCACTGACTAGTATCTCTTTGTCAGCTCCATCTGTCACTTTCAAGCTTGAGCAAAACTTGCCTGGCTATTTATTATCAATCACCATTTTTTTTCCCCAGGTATACTCATCATATCTGGTACCTGAGTTTAAAGGGGTAATTGTCATAACAATTCTTCTTGAAGGATAAACACATTCAAATGAGTGGGAGCAAAAAATCTTTTAAAAAGTGCGATTCTAAGCAAATTTTCCGAAAAATCCAGCAGCCCTTACAGTTTTTATTTTAAATGTAGAGACCCATGTTTCAGGTTTCCCCTTTATCAACAAAACACGATGAATGAAACACTAAGGACGAATGAGATATTATGTGTGAAAGGCGAAGTTAAGGTGAATAAACCATCTGTCTTCGTCTAAAAATTGAAACTTACAATTCAATACTGATATTTATTTTTTCCTTCAAGCTTCAAGCAGCAACAGTTTCACTAATCTACGAAAAGCGAGTCCAAATTTTGTTGAAACTTTGAGAAGCTTCTCATGCGATACTTTTGATGCCAGCCTCTTTTCCTTTCAGTTTCAGTGTCTGAATAATTTGTCAATATTCAAATGTGGGAAAATAAAATTGATAAAAACTAGATTTTTCCATAGTTCTTCCAAAGAACTTTCCAATAACGACCTATTGGCACAGCCTAATATGCAATTCAATCAAATGTATAACAGTGCAATAAACCAAAATTCATACAGAAAAGCATGTATTTTTTTTTACTAATCTAATCCAATTATAACAAGAATGATAATATTGTGTGAGAACTGATTACCTCTTTGGCTGGCCAAAAAACACACAAAACAAAACAAACTGTTGTCAACTGCATTCAATATACTGCAATTTAATCAACACAAATAAATTAACAATTTAAAACATATGCTCAGTACCTGGATTCCTTTCACAGTTGGTGAACCCTGCAACAAGTCATACGATTTTTCACTAATAATATTTCTTGAGCATAAAGAAGTTAATCATGTGATGTTAAATAAATGAACTAGTTTTAGCTAAAAAAAATAATATTTATTTAATAAAAATTGAGCCCAGAAAATTCCTCACTGAAATAATAACAATAACAATAATAATAATGTTGATAATAATAATGTTGATTATAATAATAATAATAATAATAATAATAATAATAATAATAATAATAATAATAATAATAATAATAATAATAATAATAATAATAATAATAATAATAATAATAATTATCATCATTATTATTATTTCTATTGATGCTATGCGCTTAGCCAAAAAGCTCACAACATTCGCTAGTCGGCTTGAACATTTATGATTAATACAGTTTGCTTATTATTTTGTGTGTATGAAACTTTGCCAGACAAAGCAGATTACTAGTAGAGTTGCCAACCAACCTCAACCATTTGAAAAGCTTTTGTCATATTCATCCCAAAATCAATGCTAATTTTCTCATATCCCCCCCCCCCCCCAAAAGTCATATTTTCGTTGTGTGCAACCATTCACAATTTAAAATTTAACATTCGCTGAACTTATGAAGACGTATGAAGCTAGTAGAGGGTAGGATAATCCTGTAATTCCTATGACAATCATCTGTCTGGCTACTCAGGTTCTGATCTCGGTGGAAACGATTGATACTTAATGACCTTTAACTATTCCACTTTCATCCTCCTCCTTCCCCCCCCCCCCCCCCCCAACCCCCTTTTTTTGTTGCAAACTGTTGACTTTTAGCATTTATCATATTTTAATCAACATTACCATATAATATATTTTGGACCTCAAAGCGTATCATAATATGAGAAATCATACTGGCTGGCAAGCCTATTGGTATCCGAAAGTCTGAGGTTCAATTCCCAGTCAGTCAACCAAGGCAGGCAATTTTTGGGATAGTTTTTCTTGGATTTTTCTTTCTGCTTTGTCTGACAGTTTTATACACACCATAGGAACCCGCTTCTAAGGAACAAAATGGAAAATTGCTTCCTTCCCTCTGGATAGACCACTGGTCCTTTGCAAGGCGATCTTGCTCTCAGACAGATATCCAACTATTGCTGGGTAGACAGTGTTGTCAAATTTTTAAAATATTAAAACATTTTAGTGCACTTTATAATACTAAATAAAGACACATAGACCTGTAAATGAGCTCTATAAAAATTGACTGAAACTCGACAAACTGAAGATTCAATTATTTTTTTAAAAATAAGGGCATCATTGGAGAGCAGAGTGATAAATACAATACATTAAAATGCTGGGTGTTATTTCTTACTGGAAGTATGACTGCCATAATTTGATGTAGAAGGAATGCTAAATAAGCATGTCATTCATATAGGTAAAGATGACTTCATCAAAGTCATATTCCTGCCTCTGGAATTTTTTTGACATGTAGAAAAATAATCACCATTATCATCTTTAACTTCTAGCCATGACCAATTGAATTTATTCCTCACATCTTTATCGATGCTAGACAAGTCTGAATTGAATTGCGATCCACGAACAGCTCAGCCATAGTTAGAACATTAGAATAATGTAGCAATGAGCAAACTTGATTTTCAATCAGTAAATGACAGAGGAGAAAAAACTTAAATAAATATGACTTCAGGCCAATACACTGAATTATTAAGTAGAAGTGAATTAGACCAAGAAGAAACTTCGGCAGGCGTAGCGGAAAAATTCAAAGAATCGAAATGAAGGTAAATCGCCACAAAACAGCAAGCTCGCTTGGGCTTGAGCAAAACAATGGCAGAAAACGTCCTGATTTGCACAGGAATTAATTAGGCTACTTACCATTGTTCCTTATAATCAGGTACTCAATCAGTGAAGAAACGATCAACCAGTTTGTTTACAACGTGAGGCAATCGAAATGTGCTTGTAGCAATTTATCCTAACTTTCGATTTGAAGGTGTCTACATAACGTACTTCTGGCATTCGCAATTTACTTTATCATAGTTTTGAGACTCGCCAGGTAAATGTGGTCAATTTTGGCTTAGATGAAACCGTGAAATTTATCGCTCGGTGGCTCAGTTAAAATTGGCTACAGTTGGGATCACGACGGGTTTGGAAAGTGAAAAAATAATTTAACGAAGGATGTGTGAAAATACCCAGGGAAGTGTTCAGACACGCCTTTTTATAAAAAGCGTCGCTTAGTCTTGGCAATATATACATCGTTAATATAAACGGTCCCGATGAGCTATGCGTAGCGCTGTGGAACACTCCTAATTACTTTACGGTCATGGACTACGATTTGTGAATTCTTTCTTTTTTTTATTTCTTTCTTTCTTTCCTTTTTTTAAATATTTGAATTTGACAAATTGACTGATTTCAGTTAATTGACTGAGAATTTACAGGTCTAAGACACAATACAACCTGATTATAAGAGGTAGATTCACAACACTTCACAATATTAACATTCACTGAATACACAATAATAATATCAAGATTAATCAGATTAAAGTTTTAGTTTATCTTATAACAAAGGTTATGCAATGGACCATGGGTTGACCGGTAAAAAGTGAGGGATCATGGGAAACCAGTCTTTTTCAGGGAAGGTTTTATGCATATTCATTAGTAGTACCAGACAGAACTAATATGGACCCATTTTCCTGTGATTCTACTAATCAGTGCTGATGATGACAAAAAGTGAAAAAGTAGGAAATTGTTGAACGCTTGCCTTTAAGGCCCATTTTTACTGCACTAAACCCCACTTTTAGAGCAATTGAGATGATAGACTATCATTGATTAGATAACTTCTGGAGAGTGGGAAACTGCACCCGTGTGTTCCACCACACATCAACTCTCTCATTGCTAGCACATTGTTTCTAGAAAATGTAATTTTAAAAGAGGAAATTCCTCCTCTGGACTCCAAAATCGCGGATTTCCGTGGATCTGAGGAAAACCATCAGCACTGATTAGCAGTACCAGACAGAACTAATACGCACCCATTTCCCTGTGATTTATGTATTCTACTAATATATTGGTAACAGATCAAGCTTATAACTCACCATAACTTGTCTGTAAATATCTGTGCCAAAGATCCTGATCTGGGTTATCTGTTTCTGTACAGCGTTGGGTTCATCCTTAGGTTCGTCTTTCACAGGCTCTGGAATTCTTTTGGCCAATTGGTACATTGGAATCTAATAACCGCAAGGTGCAAATTAAAAATTTTAAAAATATTAAGATTAATAAATGATTTAAAATAAATAAATCAGTAAATAAATACATTAAAAAAAAAAAAAGTAAAAAAAAAAAAATAAAAATAATAATAATAATAAGAATAACAACAAAAAAACAAACACACCAACAAGTATTTTTATGTGTGTAAATAAATTATAAAAGAGTGACAGGACATTTAGTCACTGTACAGTTGCCTCTGGCAATGAGAAGTTTAGAAAAACTTTTTTTAAAAAATTAATCACTACACAAGCTCACATAGTTAAATTCCAGCTTAAGCATACCTGCCTACTTGAAAATTTCAAATTCAGTAAGAAATACAAAAAATTCATCAGTAATTAATGGTCAAATTTCAGTAATACTAAAGCAAACAAAAATAATGATAGGTACACCCTTTTATATATGTAAAATAAACTTACCATGTTATATAGAGGACAGCCTGATAAAATAATATTGGGTTTTTTTTTCCTTACAAAAAGCTATCACAGCATTGATATTTTTTATTGTAGCATGCGGTAAATAATGAAAAAACATAATTATTTTTTTATTTAACATTGCGACCATTTGTATCAGTAATATTTCTTCTATTTCCGTAAGTCCGTAATTGTCTTTACACCTCCTTAACAATTACGGACGGTCCGTAATAATAGGCAGGTATGCTTAAGTAAGGGCAAAAGCAATCTGCCTCATTTTAGAAAAAAAAAGAAAAAAAGAAGGCCTTAGGGGAAGAGCCATCAACTATTCATTCACTCATGTCTCAGAATTAGTATACACTACCAATTAACAATAATCTGAAAAATATTGGTAATTTTCAAAATCATTGTTAATTTGTAGCCTCAATTACGAGAGGGTGAATAATGGTACTAGTAATAGTAGGAATTGTGTGAGTGAAGAAAGTTATTATTATCACGGGTTCCTGACATGAAGTACATTTTTAAAATTTAAGTAATTTAACGTCTTAAAATTGTACAGTACATTAATACAAAGGTGAAAATTTTAAAAAGAGTAAAAAAAAAAAAAAATTTAAAAAAAAATTTAAAAAATAAAAAAATCAATTATCTCAAACTATATTGTTATAGTTTTCACCATTTGATATCTCTGTAATAAACAAGCAATAGGTGACATCTGAATATTTTGAAAAAAGAGGAACTGTTCATGATCTATTCGCAAGCACAAAGTACCTACACAGCACTTGAAAGCATTATCTAAGGATGTAGATCAAATCCTCAAGGACTAGTCGGGGTTCCCAATAGCTCAGATGTTAGAGCACATGCTTTACACATAAAGGGACTGAGATCTATCCCGAGTGAACTCCAATTTTTTCTAGGTCTGGTAGATCTGGGAGAAAGTATTTTGCGATAGACTATCGTTTTATCCAAAGGGTAGCAAGCAATTCTTATTGTCTTGTTCATGCTATAGACAATGGGATAAACTCCGGAGCCATGGGGCTAATGGCTCTGAGTGACTACTTTCAGGGACTGGACAAAGAGTTTGAAAATCCAAAATTTATATTATTATCCAGATTGTAAGGGATATACACGGATATTTAATTTGGGGTTGGGTCAAAGGTCAAGGGTTTATCAAGAACTTATTATAAAGGAAGTAATCTTAATCCATTTAGAAGTCATAATGTCTTCAACTATTTATCTGGTTCAAGCCATATAATCCTGACTGAGTGTTACACTCACACTCCCTTAATCAGTAAGAAAAACATATGTATATATGGGAAAATGCATGGTTTAAAAGGAAAATAAACTTTTCAGGGTAATGCACGAGAAGTTCTGATTTTTCTTACTCTTCAGAGGTACATTTCACAGATTTCAGTTATCAATTACAGTGGAACCTCCCGATAACGACATGCCACAGGACCGAGTTTTTATGTCGTTATCCGGAGGTGTCGTTATTTAGAGGTTTCCAAGATGGCGGACAAAGTGGGCGTGGTAAGGCCAGCGGGACCAGTTATTAACATTGACAAAACAAACAAAACATTGGAGTGTATTCCTCTTAGAGGGTTCTTGTGCGTGTGTCTGGATGAGACTTTTAGGTGATCTGAACTGAGTACACTGATAGTGTGCTCCTGGAATCTACATCTGTTCCCTATTTAAACAATTCCCCTTTGTCTTACTTGTTCTTACGTCATTTCAATTGTAAATCTAGAATGTATTTTACTATCCAATTTTCATCCTTTTTACTGGCGCTAATATGACATAGATGTGTCACAAGCGCTGTAAAACCCTTTAAAACAAACAAAAACAGGTAATTCGGACACTGCGAGTTAGATAAAATTCCTCCTCCTCCCACAAAAACACTACTACTACTACTACTATACTACTACTACTACTACTACTACTACTACTACTACTACTACTATACTACTACTATACTACTACTATACTACTACTACTACTATTATATACTACTATTATTATTATTATTATTATTATTATTATTATTATTTATTATTCATGACTACTACTACTACTACTACTACTACTACTACTACTTCTATCACTGTCACAGTAAAGGTTGTTCACAATTATCTTATTAAATTTTATTTTATTAAGAACTGAATTCATCTCACTCCAGTTATATTTCGGTAGGCTTAGATAAACTTTACCTTCTAATATTAGATCGTCTTTCCTTTTATAGCCTTCCCTCGAATTAATTTCTAATTAGTGAATACTTTTCGTTCTACATTCTGTCACGTAGCCACTTATTATAAAAGCTGATAGGTCTAACACTCTACACTCACTTTCTCTCCACAATCTATGCCGGACGGCCAGTCGCTCTATTCCTTCTATATACTGTAAGATTTTTATCTTTTGGGACTTTGTAGATATTATATCTACACCATTAAGACGCCGGAGTTTTTAACTTTGATTGTATAATCTTCAAGGATCAAACCCGAGCCCGCTGTCAAAGGACTACACAATAACCTCTTACCAATTGCCTGGAAATGGAATTTTACGAGTCCGATCCTGTTATCAGAGGAATAGATCATCCAAGCCCATCAACTGCCTGGAAACGTAAACTTACGAACCTGACATATTATCATAAGTTACGTAAAATATTCATATCTCTATTTGTAACTGCCACGATCACTGTTTATCTCTTTTAATTAAATTTCATCATCAATTTTATTTCATTGTAAACAAATCGTTAATTGTTTTTCATTTATAGTAACTAGTAAATTCTGGGGCCTCATTCTACATATATCTTTATGCATAGTCGAGTAGCTCTTTACTCACTTGAGACCATGACAATCACCACATATCACATTTTCCAAGATTTTATGTTTACTTGCTTACACTTGCATTTATACCTTGGTTTTTATCAATGCATATCAGCCAAGATTCGTCAAAAAAACCCCCTGCGTTCTCATTGGTTTCAAAAGTTGCTTTCTCATTGGTTCAAGCAGGAATCGTTTTTATAAACTTTGGGTACTCATACTCGGTGTTTTTAGTATCAGATATCTACGAAAACTGCCGAAAATTGCCAAAATGATGTCGTTATTCGGAGGTTTTATAAAAAAGTGTGTCGTTATTTGGAGGTTTTTTTTACTGATCTTAAATAGAAAAAAAATCGGGACCACGGGTCAATGTCGTTATCAGGAGGTTGTCGCTATTCGGAGGTGTCGTAATCGGGAGGTTCCACTGTAGGTCGGTTACCTGCTTTTTTCAATGTGAGAAAAATGGTGATAAAGACTGAAAAAGGGATTCAACAGATTGACTTGTAATAGTGCTTTTCCCAAGCCTGCACTTAAATACATCATCATGGAAACCTAAAAGCAAAGAATAAAACAAAACAGCTATGAAAAGCCAACTTACATCACAAGCCCTGATGGCGTGTGTCTGCTCTTCAAGGTCTCCATCCACACTCTTGGCTAGCAGTCGGCCCGAGTAGCCAATCACAGGAACTGCAGCACCACTGATGGCAGCTAATTTTACAGCTCTAACAGTCTGAAACGTATTTACATTTTTATTTATAAGTACATGCTTCTATAGCACATTTCAAGCAAAGATGATGAAGAATGCGTCGAGATGAAAAGTGGTAGTATCAAAGTAGAGTATTTTTTAAAATCGTCTTAACTCACTCAATCCTAGAGATTTTTGCTACTTTCAAAATTGGAAAAAAATGTATTAAAATGAGCATGTATCTACATAGATAGTTTTATTCAACTACCACTAACATGCAAAAACTAAAATCATTAGCTTTGATGGTACGCCTATAATTTGTCTCAGAAAAATGTAATAAATAGGCATGGGGTAAAAGTAACCCGGGTAAACTACGGATATAGTCGGTGTTAGGGCTGAGTGAGTTAATATGCACCACTTCGATAAATGTATAATTTATAATTTATCCAATTAAGTTACACACAGAATAAAAATTAAAACTTATTTTTCAATAGAGTAGAAGAAGATAATTTCATCACACTATTTCAGTTTCCCACTTTTCAGGCCTCTTTTGAGGCTGCCAAAATTTCCCATTTAGCAACCAAAGCAATAAAAAATCAGTTTACCATGCAAGTGAATTTTTTTCCTTATATGAATCATTAAAATTCAATTATATTATATTGTAGCATCTACTTTACTGGAAACAACAAACAATGAAAGCAATGTGTAGTGAATTTTATAAATTTAATGAGTTCTCTCGTGTTTACGTTTTTGTCTGATCTGGCGTGTAGAGTAGTCTTGCAGTCAGCAGTATGTGGTAAGTCTTCGTAGTTCGTAGGAAACGGAGATCGCCACACATGCCCCCCCAAACACGGACTAGTCATCTTCGTAGTACCGAGGTCGTTTAATGGTACGTCCTGAGCGAGATAGCTTCTTAGTAGGCACTACGTTAGTATCATCAGAAGCAGTACGGGAGTTTTGTATGTTTCTGTTCGATAACTTTCTGTTCGTATTCGGTGGGCGTCCACGACGAGGTGGGGTGGCAAGGGAAACTGGTTGCGTAGAATCGACAAATGCAGGTTTAAGTCGGTCAATCGAAATCCGTTCTGCTTTGCCACCAACATCAATCAGGAATTGTTTATCTCCAGGGGTTATGACAACATAGGGACCTGTATACGGCTTCTGAAGGGGTCCTCGGTGGGTGTCAACACGGATGTAAACATATTTTGCTGACATCAAGTTCTTGGGTAAATTTGTTTGATGATAGCCGTGATGATGTGTTGGCCGTGGTGAATGAAGGGACACGTTTTGCCGAAAGGTTGCCAAAAAGTCTTTAGCGTGGAAGTCTGAAGGATGGTCGGGTATAAACTCTCCAGGGATTGTTAAAGGTTCTCCGTATACTAATTCAGCTGGAGAATGACCGATATCATCCTTAGGTGCAGTTCTTAAACCAAGCAGAACCCAAGGTAGTTCATCCACCCAATTTGGAGTTATTAGACGAGCTTTGAGGGATGATTTCAAGGACCGATGAAACCGTTCAATCATGCCGTTGGACTGAGGGTGATACGCAGTTGTGTGATGAATCTGCACACCAAGTTGACTGGCCATCTGTTTCCATAGCGTGGATGTAAATTGTGAGCCCCTGTCACTGTCAGAAGTCATATCAACAGGAATACCAAACCGCGAGATCCAATTGGAGATCAGGGCTTTTGCACATTCTTCTGTTGTTGTGGTTTGTAACGGTATTGCCTCAGGCCATCGGGTGTTCCTGTCAATTATAGTAAGGAGATGGGTGAACCCCTTGACTGAGGTAATGGTCCAACGAGGTCAATGTTTATATGTGAGAATCGCTTTCCTGGGACATGGAATGTTTCTAACGGTGCTCGTATATGTTTTTGAATTTTCGAAGATTGGCAGTTGTGACATTGCTTAACCCATGCTGACACTTCTTTCTTAAGACCATGCCAGATAAACTTCTTGCTGATAAGTCTGACTGTGGCCTTAACTCCAGGATGACTCATATTGTGAATAATTTCGAAAACTGGTCTTCTGAAGTCGGTAGGAACGATAGGTCTTGGGTAGCCCGTTGAGATGTCACAAATTAACTCTGGACCCGAGTCAACGGATGTTTTGACGATTTTGAGGCTTGTTAATGCAGTTTTGTAAGCCTGTATGTCAATGCTATTTTCTTGGGATTCCGCCATAGCTTGATAGTCGATGCCAATTGAGACTGAGTTTGTAACTGCTCTTGAGAGACAATCTGCGACAGTGTTGTTTTTTCCAGAAATGTGTCGGATGTCAGTTGTGAACTCGGATATGGCAGATAAGTGCCTTTGTTGACGAGCTGACCATGGTTCAGTTGATTTGGACATGGCATGGATTAATGGTTTATGGTCTGTAAAAATAGCGAATTGTCTCCCTTCAATGATGAAACGGAAATGACGGATGGCTAAGTGAATACCAAGCAACTCCCTATCAAAGGTACTGTATTTCTGTTCAGGTTTACGTAACTGCCTGCTGAAAAATGCCAATGGTTCCCAATTACCTTGATGATTAAGTTGTTCAAGGACAGCGCCCACAGCTTGGTCGGAGGCGTCAGACGTTAAAGCGAGGGGTGAGTTCAAGCAAGGATGGGCTAACATTGTAGCGTTACTTAGTGCATTTTTACCGTCAGTAAAGGCTTTCAACATTTCTTGCGTCCACGTAAGTGCTTGACGTTGTTTTTTGACTTTCAAAGCACTATATAGGGGTCGAAGTATTTCAGCTAGTCTCGGAATGAAACGATGGTAAAAATTCAACATCCCGAGGAACTCTTGAAGTGACTTGATGGTTTTTGGTTGTGGAAATTGTTTAACAGCCTCAATTTTTGTCGCCATTGGGACAGATCCAGAATGCGAGATGTGATGGCCAAGGAAGTTAAGAGATCTCACACCGAAAAGACATTTCTCAAGACGGATAACGAGGCCTTGGTTTCTAAGTCTTTCGAATACGATTTTGAGATGTTCCATGTGTTCTGCCTCAGTTGAACTTGCAACCAGAATGTCGTCTAAATAACAAAATACGCAGTCTAAATCTTGTAAAATGGAGTCCATTAAACGTTGGAATGCTTGTGCTGCATTTTTTAATCCAAATGGCATTCTTAAGAACTCCCAAAGGCCGAAAGGGGTTATCACTGCCGTTTTTGGGACGTCTTCTGGAGCGACTGGAATTTGGTGGTATCCTCTGACAAGGTCGATCTTCGAGAAGATGATCTTACCGTCTAAGTTTGCTGTAAAATCATGAATGTGTGGGACAGGATATCGATCTGGTATAGTAGCATCGTTAAGTCGACGAAAATCTCCGCAGGGACGCATTGTGCCATCAGCCTTGGGGACCATGTGTAATGGGGAAGCCCAAGGGCTCTTTGATTTTTGAATTATGCCCATTTTCTCCATTTCCAAAAATTCTTTTTTTGCACACAAGAGTTTTTCTGGAGCCAGGCGACGAGCACGTGCGAATACTGGGCGACCTTTGGTTGTGATGAAATGTTGCACGCCATGTTTCACAGTTGCCGTTGAAAATGTTGGTTGAAGTAGTTCTGGATAGTTATTCAATAATTTTCTGAATGTATTGCAGTTCGGCTCGAGTGGTGAGAGTTCGGCGTTTGCGCAAACTGAACTTACTGAACAAGGTACGTGCGAAAACGTTTCAGCGTCGATAAGGCGTCGACCACGAATATCCACAAGCAGATTATGATGTCGTAGAAAATCTGCTCCAAGTAGGGGACGTTTGACATCAGCTTTGATAAGTCGTGCATTGAATGAACGCGATCCAATACGTATGTTAGTTTCGAAGCATCCGTATGTTTTTATTGTAGAACCATTAGCAGCTTGTAATGCGAGATCAGAGGAACCCAAGCTTTTGTCTGGCGCAGAGGCGGGTGTGACAGATACTTGAGCTCCAGTATCTACTAAAAAACGTCGGTTTGAATTTTCATCGATGACGATGAGTTGGAGATTTTTTGATGTGGGCGCGTTGGCTGAGTAAGAATCCGGGTCGACAGCAGAATTTACTGTTGACCCGGCTTGGCGTTTCCCTGGTTCTTCTTGTTTTTCTTAAATGAATTGAAGAGTTTGCATGTTTGTGCACATCGACGGGCATTTGAACCAAACCGTTGATGGTACCAGCAGAGGGAATCTATTTCACTGGTCATGGTTGGTGTGTCAACTTCACAAGTAGTATGAGAAATTGAAAAGGAGTTAGAGTTTGAGTGAGCAGCGTAGAAAAAATTGTCAGCTTCTCTGGCAAGTGCCCTGTAATCATCCAGGTTGGACGAGTTTGCTAATGGAAGTCTGATGTTTGCTGGAAGTTGTCTTAAGAATAACTGTCTGAAGAGCAGACAGGGCTTGTGTTTGCCGAGGAGCACTAACATCCTGTCCATTAACTCAGATGGCTTTAAGTCGCCCAAACCATTCATGTTGAGTAGAGATTCCGCTCTCTCTGTTTCCGAAAGGCCGAACGCAGACAGCAGGAAGTTTTTCAGTATTTCATATTTACCTTCCTTGGGTGGTGATGATAGAATAGCAAGGGCTCTAGTTGCTGTGTCTGAGTCTAAGGCAGCCACTACATAGTAGTACTTTGTTTCACCGCTTGCTATATCGCGTAAGGCAAATTGTGCCTCGCTTTGTGCAAAACACGCTGAAGGACAAGTGGTCCAGAATGTGGGCAACTTCAATGCTACGGCGTCGATAGACATGTTTATTATTATTATGTTCTTGTGAAGAGTTGAACTGGTAAATAGTAATAATAATAATATATACCTATCTCTTAAGTTGTTTTAAGTCGGGGTCACCAATGTAGCATCTACTTTACTGGAAACAACAAACAATGAAAGCAATGTGTAGTGAATTTTATAAATTTAATGAGTTCTCTCGTGTTTACGTTTTTGTCTGATCTGGCGTGTAGAGTAGTCTTGCAGTCAGCAGTATGTGGTAAGTCTTCGTAGTTCGTAGGAAACGGAGATCGCCACAATATTGTATTTTATTTATTTACAACTCATTTTGTATTGTCACTGCTATAAGGTAAATTTGCAGCAACCAGAGGGTAAGTTCAAATAGTAAATGTTATACTTAATTTTTTCCCTCGTCTATAAGACACAAAAATCTCCATAAAAAGGCACAATTTTTGTCTCACACCCTTAATATTATATCCATCCAGTTAATGTCTATATAGTCAGGTAATCATTCACACTTTAATCAACTGATAATTTGCTTTAAACTAGAGCTTTTATATAGCGCAATATCCACTAAATGTGCTCAAAGCGCTTTACAAAGAGTCCCTAACCAAAAGCAACACGTAACACGATGTAGAATGAGATGTAACGCCTATTAGGGGATATTACAATTTGTTCCTGAAAGAAACAACGTTGTTGAGGCCATTAACTCACCTTACACCTGAGTATGGAGATAGAATATAAGAAAGGAGTCTTTTCCAAGGACTCAACTATGCGTCGAGCGAGGCTCAAACCCAGGACCATATGATCTGAAATCGAGTGTCAAACCACAAGACCACATAGCCGCACATTAAGATCCATACACCTTACACAGGGTAAGACCAGAATTACAAGATCATTGAGTGAATGCATCTCTACTGCCTAATTCAGTCCCTTGATTGGTGGCAAAATAATAATTGATTACAAGGCCAGAAACACAAGGGACTGTCATCTAAGCATTGTGGCTTGTGTGCATGACCTGGTGGTATGATTTGTGATTATCGCTGATTACTCATTCGTGGAAACCATCATGCCTCAAGAAATGATGTGTTTACATTCAAGTTATTCACTGCTGGACACAACCAAGGAGACAAATACATTCCCTTAATAGCCCCGAGTGCATCTGATCCACACCTGAATCATAATCAAGTCATTTCTAGATATTTATCATATTCATCTATTCATATTTATATTTTCATATTAACTCACTCAACCCTAACACCGAATATATCTGTAGTTTACCCGGGTTACTTTTACCCCCTGCCTATTAATTACATCTTTCTGAAACAGATTATAGGCGTAGTATCAAGGCTTTACTAATGTTTTTTTAGTTTTCGCATGTTAATGTTAATGATAGTTGAATAAAACTATGTACATGTTCAACCAATTTTGAAAAGTAGCAAAAATCTCTAGGAATAGCTAGGGGAATTAGGGTAAAATTGTGCAAATTAGTGATGAAAGCACCAAATTTGGTACAAAGTAACTTGAGACCACTATTAATCGAAGTTGATATAGAACCACATTGAGAAATTCCACTAACAGTGTAAAATCGGAAGATGAAAATCCGCCTATATGAGCTATATTAAAACAAAGGGGCGTAATCCATGAAATATTTGTTGACAAATCGCCGCTTTAAAAATATATCATTTTTAGCCCGTGTAAGCGGTTGATTATTTTGGTTTAAATAATTATCATTGTTAAAAATGTGACTTTATATGATATAGGAACAGTATGGGCCGGTAGTATAGCTTTATTATGAGAACTGGAAGGGGGGTGGTGGGAGAGGAGGAGATGGTGCTGGTGTTAGTTTTACTTGTGTTGTGTTGGTCGTCATCGTGGTAAAGATGATGGTGGGAGTAATGTTGGTGATAATGGTGATGATGATGATGATGAGGTGATATTAGTAGTGATGATGGTGATGATGATGATGTTGATGAGGTGGTGGTGTTGGTGATCTTGGTAGTGATGATGATGATGACGAAGACGATGATGAAGATGATGATCAGAATGATGTTAATGATGATGTGGTGGTGGTGGTGGTGTTGGTAGTGGTAGTGATGATCATGATGATGATGATGATGATGATGATGATGATGATGATGATAAAGTGATTATGGAGATAGTAGTATTGATAATGGTGGTGGGGATGATGATGAGGTGGTAGTGATCGTGGTAGCGGTGATGATGAAGATGATGATGATGAAGATGATGATGATGATGAGTATGATGATGATGAGGTGGTGGTGATGATAGTGGTAGTGATTATGGTGATGTTGGTAACTATTAATTTCGAAAATGAAAGACTTTCTTGGTGACGTATATTCACATTTTTAGATGATTAGAATCCAACAAAAATCATATTTATTAGACAAATGACTGTGGAACACATTTTTCTTGGGAGGCTTGAAGAGAATTCAACAGTCAACAGCAGCCTTTTCTAGTTTATCCTGATCTCTTTGAATTATTATAACGGCGCAAGATAAGCCAACACCTCGTTGTCAGCTTTTTCCATGGCAGTGTGTTAAAGAAAACCATATGTTGTCTTATTGAAGGCTAAGAATGTTTCCTTTCCTGAGGTTAGCTGTCGAGGCCTGGTAGGACCGGCTGGAGTCACCTGATTGGGTGAACATGCGACTGGGTGCAACCTCCTTCACAGCATTCTTTGCTATACATCTTGATTTGATTAATTCTGACAATCTATGGACGCTCTCTCTCTCTCTCTCTCTCTCTCTCTCTCTCTCTCTCTCTCTCTCTCTCTCTCTCTCTCTCTCTGCTCTGCTCTGTTCTATACTTGAATGTTTTATATATAGCATGACTCCAGAAAGGAGCACTTTTTGTGTAATACAACGAATAACAACTTGCAACAACCTAACAGAAAACATGAATAAACAACTCCAAACAGATGCTATATTATTAGACTTTAGTAAATCATTTGATGAAGTCAATTACCATACTCTGGCTATTAACATGCGGAGATATGGAATCATGAGTAACACACACGACTGGATAATGGATTTTCTCACTATTCGTAAACAACTGAAAGAGCAATGTCAGACTCAGCTCCAGTACTACAGGTGTGTCCCTGGGCACCGTTGGGTCCCCTCTTGTTCCTTATCTACATCAATGATTTGCCTGAAAGATTGTCGGTAGGAACTCAACTGAGACTATTTGCGGATGACAGCATTTTGTACAGAGCAATAAGGCATGAGAAAGACTCAGGAATTTTTCATGGGACCTTGATTCCAGAAAATTACCAACAAAAGAAAGATAATACACAATACACAACAACACAATAGAAGACGTCACCAAATCAAAATATCTCGGAGTAACAATAAACCTGGAAAGACCACATTGCAAACATATGCAGTAAGGCAAACTCCACCCTGGGATTCTTGAGAAGAAACCTCTTCAGCTACAAAGTAACCATAAAAGAGAAATGCTATAAAGTTTATGTTAGACCAACACTCGAGTAGAGCGGTAAGGTATGAGATACCGTTCACACCTCCGAAATTAGGTAAATAGAATCAATTTTTTAAAACCTATAAAATTCGTTCAACAAAATCCTCAAACAAATCAAAGTCATATGACACCCCACTTGAAACCATTGAAGGAAAGGAGAGAGAAGAATAAACTAAATGTGTTTTACAAAGGTCAGAAAAACCAGGTCAGGTTTCATTACACGGCCTCCAACAGAACAAGAGGAATCCTGGCAAATTTATGTTGCCACAATCTAGAGTGGACTACCATCTTCACTCGTTTCTGCCCTCAACTATACGACTTATGAACAATTTGGATAACTCCCAGTAAAACAATTGGGTATGCGGCTGCTGAGCCTTCCATGAGGAAGTTTCAGCTTGAAGAGGAAGAGGAAGAAAAAGAAACAATTTTACCAACAGCAAAACTAGAACTTTGTTTGTTTTGGTAATATTCAGCATTTTTTGATGTTCATAAAACGGACATGACAAATCTTCTGATAATGAACTCCCTGCAAAATCGAATCGCCATTTGAGAATATGGAGAGAATCTGGACATCGTTAATAATTTCTGCAGCCACGCGGACATTTTCGTTCATGTCTTTTGTCATTATTGAATGGAGGGAAGCTTCATCTTATTGTTGCAAAGCATACAATGTGTCCTTTTTCTTGTGCTAACGTCATCTGAGGGAAAACACATATTCTGCCTCCTTGGACAGTGGGATGATGAGAGATTGTCTAGATCGGGATAATTTGACAAGTTTTCTTGTGATTTCTCATTTTTCACAGCGAGCCTTCTGATTTTTTTGTGGCCGTATATCAAGAGCGACAGAATTTGTGCCATTTGGAATCATTTTGCTTCAACAGGACTTCAGTGTATCCTCAGTGTATCCTTCAACAGACAAATCTAGCTTTTCACTATCATTTGCTAATCCGTTAAAAGTCTTAACACCATAGCTGGTAGAACGCTACGCTACAAAAGGCACGCACACCATTTACCACAATATTTCCGCTTTGACAGAGCTGGGCATTCTAATTTTTTTTTTTTTTACCTCTTGACAAATTAATCATTTTGACCAATCCACCTAAATACTGCACTTTGTCATTATATATAAATGTTAGTAGTTAGTACAAGATTTAGTACATTGTCAATGCCATGATCTAATGGGTTAAGTGACTTGATCACGAGATTGTTGGTGATGGGGTTGAGGCGGTTCATGACGGTCGTGTTAAAACAGATGATGATACGGACATTTTAAACCTGAAATTTGATTTGAACCATATTATTACGCAAACCACAATAATAACATAACTTTATTGAATTAGCGTGACACATAAAATTGATACTTAAGCGATATCTAGGTGCTCGGTATGCTGCTAATGATGATGACGATGATGATCAAGATGATGATTCTTATTCTTCTTCTTCCTCTTCTTCTTCTTCTTCTTCTTCTTCTTCTTCTTCTTCTTCTTATCTTCTTTTCTTTATTATTATTATTATTATATCATTATTATTATTATTATTATTATTATTATTATTATTATATTATTATTATTATTATTATTATGAGGTGGGTAAAAGACGAAAGAGTTCAAGTAGACACTGTTTCGTGACATCGCCGACCCGAAAGCAGACGACACAACTGGCAACCGCAGAATGCGATGCATTGGTTATGGATATCTTCACATGAGCAGGCGGCTATTATTTTCAAATAATTCTAATTTAATTAAGAAAACAAAAATTATACTCTTTGAAAGCTATCGGAATATACAAAAGATATGAGAGGGGAAAAGATCATTGGGTTTTTTTTCTTCGTATTCGTATTCGACCACCAAAACTTTGATTTCTTCGATTTCACAATCTCATGTTCAGCGTTCCAATGTCGGCAAAATTTGAAATAACCAAATTGGTGGTATACTTTTGGATTAAAAATAAATACTTTTGAAAATTCTGTTACTGTATTGGTAAATCAATGAATTTGATACGTTGTATGTGTTATGAATAAATGATAAGTTATACTTCCGATTTCGATTTAAGCAACAGTGTACATGTGTACTCGGTACCGATGACGTAGTCTGTGACCTTTTGACACCAAAGCAAAATGTCGTTGTGAAGGCGGCAAGTTTCATCACCACCGTGAATTTTTACACGATTTAAATTTAAATTGCTGATATCTCAGCTCTTGGAGTGATGAGAAAGTGGTTCTATATCACAATTTAAACCTTAGAGCACGAACTTTTTTTCATTAAAAAATCATGCTTTCATCACTAATTTGCACAGTTCGGTGGTTTTATGTCCCTAATTCCCCTAGCTAGAATGAGTGAGTTAAAGTTAAAGCTTTTTAGTGCCAGTCACTTTTTTTTAAGAGTTCTATTTTAAACATAAAGATAAGCTGTCTTTTGAAATAATGATGCTGCTGCTTGAGGAATTCACCCAAGATTACTGGCTAATTTACCCAAAACTAATGACAAATTTATCCAAAAATAGAATTTTAAAAAGAACACTTTTTCATATTAAAAAAAATTTGTCTCTGATGAAAATTGATTTTAAAAAATGAAAATGAATTGGACATAGATTAAATGAAGACAAAGCGAATACTTGTAGACTTTAGCCTTGTACTTGTACTTGTAGGTACTGGCTTTGTCTCCCAATGAGGATAATTAAAAACAAATCATTCTTAACTTAAAACTTAAATTTTAATTATTTCATTATTGAAAGAAAGATCTTTATTCATTGGCATTGTTGTTATTACATTTGTAATACTTGAAACAAAAAATTACTCTTCACCTATTATAATGAAAAACAGTGGGCAGAGGGTGGAAAACTGATTTAGAAATAGAAGAAGAAGAGTTCCATATATATAGGTACCGTACTGTAGTTGTCTTACACACACTATCTCAATTTATTTTTTCCGTCCTGATTTTATGTGGACATTGTGTTATATGTTGTTAGAAAAGCTTTTCCTTTAGATCAGTCACTTTGACTTTGACTTTACTTTCGACTTTTTTCCTCCTTTGTAATTTCTATCTGGACTTCCAAATGATTCATGATTTTGTCATTCTCGTCAAATGAAGGGGGGCTGGGAATAAACTACTTTAGTAACCATACCATTACTATAATATTTTCATTTGCATAATCAATTTGATTATCAATAATAATAATAATAATAATAATAATAATAATAATAATAATACAAAAACAAACAAAAGATTGCCATGGAGTCTGAATAATCTGTTGAATGCACATGCGCATTAGAATTTGAGTCCGAATAGTCCGAATAGCCACATTAGAATTAGACTATTCAGACTTGAGTCCGAATAGCCGCAGCCTCTTGCAATTATTGCAATAGTTGCCTAAGTTGCAAGTGCCTACATTTCAATGGCATTGACCGGAGTTGACAGATAAAATTGAAATTGAAATTAGATTAGGCACTTTGATAACTCCAGTCCAGTGGCCGCCGATAGGCTCACTGTAAGGTGAAACTCGTTTTTTGGAACTGTATTTTTGACCCTTTACCGTGTTGGTCACCATGGCGTTATTTGTGAACCTATGTGACTAATTTTGGTATCATTATAAAGGGCACAACACAAGCTTTCTAACAGTGTATTTCATTCTCAATTCCTGATTGTATTTCTCAGAAAACTTATGTAATAAAAATTTATAAATTTTTGAATTATAAGAACTTTTAAAATTATGGATACATTTTAATTATACTTCATACATCGATAGACAATTAATTGAAGAATATCTCTGCCAAATTTCATCAAAATTGATACACTCGCTCATTATTTTATTTTTCCCGCCACCAACCCCACTTTTTAGGACAAAAACCTCATTTTTTTCCATTTTCATTTATCCTTAATTTTTTCCATACATGAAAATGATTTATATGAAAATAAAGCTTATTTTCTGACCTTTAAAATGATATCTAAACTTGCCATTTATTTTTTAATTGAAATAAAATTACTGAAAACAATAAGTGGGCCATGTTGACTGCAAGACTCAAAATTTCCCGATCGCCGCGAGATGCTGGTTTTGAGCCAGCAGTGAGATCACAGATTCTCTCTGTAAAGTTGACAAAAAATTTCAGTAGAAAAATATAAATAACTCTGGAACCGTAGGTCGTAGAGAAACAAATAAGGTATCAAATTTTATGTTTTTTCAAGTCCCATCCCCCTGACTGAGTCAAATCAAGATATTTTGACTTTGAAAATTTTATCAAAAAAGCTTGAAATTAAAATTAGACGTCTAGGGCCTAAAAATAAATAGCGAAGTTGAATGTAAGCTTCAATTTAACTACAAAAACAGACTAACTGACGCAAGCGAGTTAGTTAAATTGACTCTGCATTTTCTTATTTTAAAAAACTTTTTCGGTCGGCGGGGAAGCAGCAGAGTTAATCAGCTGATTTAAGTTCACTCGAGTTCAACTTTCAACTGTCAACAATACTCAACGAAAGTGAAAGAGAGATGAACGAAGAAATCTGACGAGCAGTTCATTTCGTATGTCAATGTCATGTAAACACAACTTAACGTTTTGTTATAACAATGAGAATAAATAGCCTTCAGAAGAAAGTCAAGATAAACAACAAAATAAGCAAAACCGATTCCACTAAAAACCGTTAAATTTCTGAAGGACACGAACTTACCAGCGCCGCCATTGTCCAAATAATAAATCGAAAAGAGGAAAAAAATATTCCCGTAGTATTAACATTTCGGTGTATAATTTATTAAGCAAAATTTAATGGTGCTTTCATGCTTAGTCCAAATCAAAATTTTAAACCGTGCCTTACATTTTATATTATAAATATGTCTGAGTATTTTCTTCGAAATATGTGTGTTCCGGGTATTATTTTTAGCTGAATTAATCTTTTATGCAAAAGTAGGTATAATAGTGCAATTAAAATCTTTTTTTTTTTTTTAACATCATGACGCAGCGGAGGCAACTCAGTAATAAGAGACAATCGCTGTAGGCACAGATGAGTAGCACCCCTTGAACGTATAATTCTCTGATTTCAGTGTATTGTTGTCACAGAAACTGTCTGAACTGGAGATAACCAAGACCCTAGAATTTCCATTTCGTATCAAACGATAATATAGGCGTTTTTTATTTGCAATAGAAAATTAGAATTATATTATTTGAAATTTTTGGGTTTTTGTTTGTTTTTGTTTGTTTGATACAATACAATACAATACAATACAATACCTATTAAGAACTAAATTAGGCCAATAGTGTTTCCTTTGGTTCCCTATCACAGTGATATAAAACTGATATAATATATGCATTAGTAAGACATAAAGTGCAGGATATCAATTATAAAACACACATAACTAACTCATCAAATTCAAACTTAAGGTGCTCTAATTCCTTATCAACACGGTTCTTAAAAACGTTGACCTTCCTCGCAGTTCTTAAAGAGACGTGGAGAGAATTTCAAATATCTACGGTCCTGAAAATTAAAGAATGGGCACGTATTTAGGTCGAACACCGGTCTTTGGAGATTTTGAAGACTCCACCTCATGTTGACGTCAAAACTGCACATTTGAAGCATTCCCTGGAATCCAAGTCAATCGTGTGTACGATCTTGTAAATTTGAATTAGATCACCTCTTAATCTTCTGTACGTTAGAGAAGGAAGTGAAAGGCGTTCCAATCTTTCCTTATAAGACAGATGATACAATGATTTATGCTTTATGAAATGGAGTATCAACTGGTTTTTAAACTCAAGGTGCTACCCCAGTTCATCACTAGGACATATAGGATGAGGCACAACGCCTATAGAGCGTTATCACAAGTAGTGGCAGCTTCTAATGGTGTTCACACTACTATGTTATGACGATCAATCCAATCCGCACATTCTTTACCGCACTCGTGCACGGTCGCAAACCCACCCGGGAGCTTCGTCACAACACACCATTCAACTAGATGCTCTGCGGTTTCGGGTTCTTTCCTACTGCTGAAGCGATTTTGCCGTTAGGCAGGTTCTCGACTGAAGCCGATTCGTTACCACCCAGTGTCTCCTCTTCCTGGAGGAGAACCCTGGTAACTTCTCACCTAGTTTCGAGAAGTGAATCTGAGACTAACGGAAACAAGGTTAATTTATTTTCCTTTCCTGTACCACGATTATCCTATTCTCTTCATAAGAATTTGAAACAAAAGGTCGGGATAATAATGCCGATACAGAACATGTTGAGTAATCCCTTCTTGGTCGTGTTTAGAACTTTTATTAGGGGGTGGTTTGGGTCTTTCCCAAAGAAAAAAAATAAAGTACCCATTTTTGGCGGTTTTAATAATTCTGTTCGTCATTACACAGATAACAATGCCATTTTAATTTGTGCGCATAGCGAGTTTATTGTTCCTGTTGCCCAGTCGTTCAGATCTATCGGTTTTGAACTAATGGGGCATATAGCATATTATGCATAGAGCAGATTAAACTATCACGTGACATTGAAATAATTTTGTTCGTTTTCAGGGTCCCTCCACAAACATCTACAATGGAATCCTGAAAAAGCCAACACCACCGGGTGGACAAGAAAGATTGAAAGATTGCTTGACTATACGCAAGGTTCACTCTATCCATTATCAATGTACACACTAAGACAAAGAACAAAATATTGGGACTAAAAAGTGGTGTTGACTTAAGGCAGAGTGTCGACTCTATCAATATCCCACTCTATCAAAATAGGAGTTTGAATTAATTGTGCGCTTTGTAATACAATTCAAGCTATTGTCTTAATGAAGATTAATAAAAAGTGTATGAGTAATGCTTATACTCATCAGTCTGGCAAACATCTTGCATTCAGTAAGAGACAATTTGAAGATTGTTTGCCTGCTTTCCACTTATATATTACAACTATCGCCCTCACTCCCTAAGACCCCCCTCCCCTCCCCCCACCGCCCCCCAAGAAAAAAAGAAGAAACATTAACAACAATCAAACAATTAAATCAATTAATAAAGAAAAAAGAAGAAAACAAGAAATACAAAACAAAAACTAAAACATTATCGGTTATAGCGGTGGAAGGCAGGGATTTCTCGGGTTTTCTGCATTTTTCTACGTCACTCGTGATTTTGCTGAAGGGGTTATTATTAATATAGTGTATCTTGAAGATACCGTAAGTGTATTGTGGCAAATAAATGGGTGGACTAAGTTGTTCTACCAACCACTGCCTTTTTTTCACCATTCACTAGCATCGTAGTCAGATTTGAAAGTGTCAACAAAATATTATACATTTATGTGTAGATAGATTTTCTTTGATTCTAATTTAAAATATTATGAAAGGGATTTGACAAAATTTCCCATCGATGACTTCCTCAGAAAATTTACAACGTAGGCACAAGACAAAATATTTTCTTATTTTTTATTCTTTAAAAAAGAAAAAAAAATATAACGACCAACTTTTTAGAAAATTATAAAGGATGAATAATCAAAGGGAGACAATCGTGTAATATAGTCATTGAATATAATTTTTCACAAGTTATGTCCCCTTAAAAAACCTTGCTTAATAAAGATGATAAGATTGCATCTGTTCACCTACACCGTTAGTAGTTCATTACCCTTGTAATTTAAAGTTGTTGCCCCTTTTGAGTATAAAAGGACATGTTTTCGAAATGAAGTTCTCTTAGTATGCTAATGTCCAGAGAGTCTTCAAGTCTTATTTTCTTTTTTTTTTATTTATCAAGAGCCATCCGGCTATTTACTGGGTACATTTCAACTACAATGGATTGCTGGGTTTTTTTAAAATTTACACATCCAAGAATACAAACAGTCGTAGTGAGCAGTGAAACGTATGGCATAGGCAGTGTGACATTGAGAATACCGTATTGGTAAGGCTCGAACTTGGCCCGACATTTGTTTTTGATAATATATATATATATATATATATATGTATGTATATATATATATATATATATACATATATATATATATATATATATATATATTTATATATATATATATATATATATATATATATATATATATATCAATGACCTCCTTGACAACATAAGATCCAAAGTTAAACTATTGCAGATGATACCTCAATTGACATGCGTATTTCTACAGAAGACGATTGTATCATCTTAAACAATGACTTAGCACGCTTGGAACAGTGAGGATAATGGCAGATGCAGTTTTGCATCAAATTGCAATATCCTTCCAATAACAAATAAGAGGTCAAAAGAAAAAGGGAAAAAGGAGGAAGAGGATGCTCTGAACCGAGATGCATGGAGATGTGGCTTTCATTATGGCCACCATGTAAAATGCGGGATGAGCTGAAAGTAGAAATAGAAGAACAACAAATAAGAGGTCAAAACTAACCTACAAGTATACGCTCCATGGACAGCAGATAAATCGATCAAAATCAACAAACTATCTTGGGATAAAGTACTCTCAAAGACCTGAAATGGAGCAATCACATAATACAATTAACATCTAAAGCAAGCAAAACAAGCAGGTTCCTCGATAGAAACATTAAGGGTGCCCCTGTTTTGACCAAAGACTATGATATTGTTAGATCCATTCCAATGGGAGCACAGTAACTCACTTCAACAAATATGTAAAAGCTGTGGAAGCCACGTCCTGGAGGGATAAGCCATGATGATGATGATGATGATGATGATGATGATGATGATGATGATGATGATGATGATGATGATGATGATCATGTGTATTGTGAACTGGTCCCCATACTCGGGGTTACCACAGATGATGATGATGATGATGATGATGATGATGATGATGATGATGATGATGATGATGATGATGATGATGGTGATGAAGTGCAAACGTATAAATGAGAAAAAAATACAGAGAATAACAGTAACAGCAGGACTAAATTATTATAATTTTTATACATAATCTCACCGAATCAGGACATGCAATGGTTGCCTTTTTTTTGCATCCACTCTTCTCACTCACTCATTCAGTCCTCTCTCCAGGCCCGCTGGCACTTGAGGCGATGCAAGGGACTTCTTCCTTGTCCTGTCAACAGCTATTCCGGAGGGCCACCTCGAGGGACAGACCTCTCTGCTTTAGGCCAATCTCCACAGGTACGTCCCCAGGTCTCATTGTGGCGGCCTCGCCTCCTCTTTCCCTGGGGGTGTCCATCGTAGGACCTTCCTTGTCAGTGTTTCTTCAGGTCTGCGACAGACATGCCCCAACTATTTATTGCCATATTCTCCTTTTAACAAGACTCTCCAGAGACTCCTTTAGCTCTCAGGTCTTCATTTGAGATTGTATTCGGCCAGAATATATCTTGAAGATGTGTCGTAAACATTTATTTATTTTGGAATACCCAGTAAGTATATCTGGATGATACTTTCTGTAATCTTCCACCATTTTGATCAACATTCTTTGCTACCGGTTATTTCCTTTTTTTCTTAGAACAGAGACAACTCATTTAGGAACCATGTACAGTGGAATCCCTAAAAAGCCAACACTGCGGGAGCAGAAAGTTTCGTTGACTTTAGGAAGGTTAATTACAATGGAGATCGATTGCTTAAAGAATCCCCCCCCCCACCCCCCGCACAAAAAAAGCAACCCCCCCCCCAAAAAAAAAAAAAAAGAAAACAACAAAAAACAACAACAAACAAAACAAAAATCCAACAAACTTGAGCTTTTTTTTATACAGCGGAACATCACTAAACGTGCTCAAAGCGCTTTCAAAACAGAATCATGTCTGGGTAGTTTACCCGATTACCTGTGCGGCTGTGTGGTTTAGTTGTATGACACTCGCCTTCGGATCGGAAGGTCTTCTCGCCGTACTCAGGTATAAAATGAGTACTGACCGTAAACATGTCTGTCGAAAAAGTTGTATTATCGTCTAACAGGCGCCATGCCTAGTCCTTCATGTTAACCCTCTCCTTAGCAACCATAGAGAAATCGTCACATTCGTTACGATGAAATCAACAATTTTCTCATTCTATATCACAAAATTTAAAGAAGCTTTTTTGTTATACCTGTAAAAACTTGACACTGTGTTGAAGAGCTCATTTTGCTGAACAATAATATTTATAGAATGTACGGTTTGCGTTTCTGCTTGAGTTCGAAACATCTATTTTAGTGTTGGTTTGGCCTGATGGTGGAGGGAACATTCTGGAAATGGCTGGTAATGAGGGAGTTAAGTGTTGCTGTTGGCTAGGGGTCCCTTGTAAAGCACACTGAGCATGTTTAGTGGGTATTCTTCTTCTTCTAGGTTCCATGCCTGGTCCAGGCTTCGGATACTGCATGAATTATCTCTCTCCATTCCTCCCTGTCTCTTGCTTTTTCAAACAGCTCTTGGATTGTTATGTTGGTGAAGCCCTTCAGTTGGTCTATGAGTGTTTTTCTTTGTCTCCCCCAGGCGCGTTTACCAGGTATTTTCCCACAACTTGCCAGGTATTCATTAGTGGGTATAACGCTATATAAAAGCTCAAGTTTTAACGTTTTAACTGTTGTACTATGGGAAAACAACAAATACAAAAAATTGTCCAGGAAACTCGCCCATCAAACACCGATCGATTTAAATGACGATCATCTTGGCAAAATCTCTCAACCGTTGGACGTGACGAGGTGTAAATGGATGAATGTGACCAGTCGTATCAAAGCGGAACTATGTTGAGATGAATTTGGTGTTTTGAATTGAATCTATTTATAGCCACACGTTAGAAACCTTGGATCAATTTCTATTCGCTTTGGTTGAACATAAACATCTGCAAATTTCTTTACATTACAAAAAGCTCAAAGTTCCTAGGTGACCCTTCGTCTCAAAACGGTATTATGTCGGAATGATTAAGATGCTGAAAATTGAATTTATAGCCAGAAATATCAGACTTGTAATGAGTTTTTATGTTTTATTGAAGAGAATGAATATCGTATCTTAGAATGCTAAAGAGCAATAGTTCAAATTTTTGACCAGTTTAGCTTTAAGTTGGCTTTTTAGCATCTGTTTCATCCCGACATAATACCGTTTTCAGACGATGGGTCACATATTTTCTATCATATTAACCAGTTAACTGCTGTACTCGAGAAAGCTACGTATTTTTAAATTAAAAACAAAAATTGGCCAGAAAACGTTCCTTTCAAATATTGATCAATTTAGAAGAATCCCCATCTTGGCAAAAAATCTCGAGAGCTCCCAAGGTGAAGGTCATTTAACCCTCTCCTTACCGACCATAGGAAAATCGTCACGATACAACCAACGATTTTCTCATTCTGATTTCCTTTGTACCTCACAATATTTTAAGAAAATACGTTTATTATAGCTATAAAAACTCGATACTGTTTTGTAGAGCTCATTTTTGCTGAACAATAATATTATGTATAGAATGTGCTTCTTGCTTTTCTGTTTGAGTAAGAAAAATCTATTTTTGTGTTGGGTAGGTGTGAAGTTTTGTAAAAAAAATTGGAAAATGGCCGGTAAGGAGAGAGTTTAAAGATCGACAATTCGAAGAACCACTTTTCTGGCCAATCTTTTAGTTACGTGTCTTTCTAGAATGGAGTGCGATGGCTAACTCTCTCCTTACCAGCTATTTTTAGAATTTCCCCTGAAAATCCACTCCCACCCACAAAAAAAAAATAGACTGTTCCTAATCCAACAAAAAAAAAGTAACAAGTGCATTCTATACAGAAGGTTGTTCAGCAAACTGAGCTCTACAACACAGTGTTAGTAGTTATAGCTGAGTAGTCAAAGCATTTCTTTACATTTTGTGATGAACAAGAGAAATCAGAATGAGAAAATTGACGGTTGTATCGTAACGAATTAAAAAAAAAAGCTTTTATATAGCGCAATATCCATTAAACGTGCTCAAAGCGCTTTACAAGAATATGACAGTTTTGCTATGGTTGATATGGAGAGGGTTAGCTGGTTAAATTCTAAATCCGCTTTCCAGGGTCGAAGTCCATGTCATCCTGAAATAATACCGTTATCAGACGATGGGTCACAAAATAAATACAATCCTAATTATTTGAGAGGATGACGACGATGCGTGTCCACTTATCAAATTGTTATGGTCTAGTTGTTATCGCTAAGGAAATGATGCCCTCTTACCAACGTAGATAAATATATTATACCCAGTCCATTTTAACAACAATGTCAAAACTAGCATATAATTGCGTTTTGGTTGACGTGTACATAATATAGATATGCAGGTCTGAGTCTGACATCCGAACCCACTTGGGGCCTAGTTTAACATTGTTGTAATGGACAATATTTGTGACCCCCTCATCTCAAAACGGTATTAAGTCGGGGTGGTTAAGATGCTGAAAATGGAATTTGTAGCCAGAAATATCCGACATAAGTTGAGTTTATATGCTTTATAGAGGAGAAGGAATATCATATTTTACTGAGCTAAATACCCAAGTTTCATATTTTTGACCAGTTTAATTATAATTTGACTTTGTAGTACCTGGTCCATCCCGACATAATACCGTTTTGAGACGAGGGGTCACATTTTGCGTCATGTTTTGAGATTTCCATTACAACAATAATGAGCCCATAAGGATTTGGTTTATCAGACCTGAAAATAATTGCACGGTAATCAGACTTCAAAATACAGTTTTTGACCTTCATTGGATTGTCGGAAAGAGGACAAGCCCGAGCTTGGAAGAAAGGGTAGGGGGGGGGGGGTTCTCCAACGTTACGAAATATTCAATATTGGTCTAAAACTGTATTATAACAACCCAATTGTACAGTCTCGTCCAAAAACATCGCATATTGCATATAATTTGTGCAGATCTGATAAAACAGAATATATTGGGCTCATTGTCGTAATAGGAATATATTCAAGCCAAGGCAAGAAAAAATAAAAAAAGAAAGAAAAAAAAATACAAAAAAAAAACAAAAAAACACACATTGTCCATTGTTTAATCAAGCCCATAATTGGCTTCAACAGTCTCCACTTCTCCCGTAATGACGCAGAGTAACTTAGTAACTAGCTCTAAACTATCGGAACAATGGCGGACGCCCTTGTGAAATATTTCTCCGACGAGCATAAAAGTATATCCAGAGGAAAATGACATAATAAATCTGATAATCTTTTGACTTTTATACATTCTGATCACAAGACATATGAAAAGTTCTAGCCAGCATGAAGAATAAAAAGTACCGATTTTCTTTTTTTAGAACCAAGATGGTCGCCGTTGCTGGGCGCCGTGACATCAGACTATTGAATCCTATTACGTTCGGTTAACAGACCAGTTAAGGCGTGCACCAAATTTTGAGCGCATTGAGGCATTGCGTTTATCCAAAAAGCTTCAAACATCCGCCAGCCGAATATGATATTCCAAGACATAAAACTATGTATAGATACTGTGCATTTGGTCAAGAAACTCACAACCACTTGCCATCCGGAAATATAACGGACCAACACACAAAACTATGTGTAACCTTGAACGTTTATAGTCTGGATAATACAGTTTAGTGAGAATTACTCATAAAAATGGATGGCAAAAAACAATAAAAGAGACCTGAGTGACGTCAACTTCATTCTATTTATATAAGGAACGAAATGGACGTCATTCAGCTCTTTGTTATTGTTTTCAGACAGTCATTTGAATGATTAGTTGTCACTAAATTCTATCAATCAGACTTTAAACGTTTAAGGTTACACATACGTTTGTGGGTTGAAACGTTATATTCGGCTTGTGGATGCTGTGAGATTTTTTTTACCAATCCGCAAAGATCAATATTAAAACGATTCTTGCAACAATTGGATTCAATAGTCTGATGTCACGTCCGCCCAGCAACGAGCAGCTTGGTTCTAAACAAAGAAAATCGGTACTTTTTATTCTTCATGCTGGCTAGGACTTTTTCACATGTCATGTGATCAGAATGTATAAAAGTCAAAACATGATCAGATTTATGTTTTTCTCCTCTGGATACACTTTTATCATCATCGGAGATGTATTTAATAAGAGCGTCCATTGTTCCGATAGTTTAGAACCACTTACTAAGTTACTATACGTCATTACGAGGGGAGTGACGTCACGACTGTTGAAGCCTATTGTGTTTAGTATATCTATTTCCTTTCCGTTTCTTTTCTTTTCTTTTCTCTCACTTCTTTTTAATTTCTTGAGGAGAGCCCAGAGGTAAATAAATCACCTCTTTTTTTTATTTCTTTCGAATGTTTTGAAATAATGTCGAAGTTCAATTAGTGACCCGTTCCCTGCTTATCTGACCATCGGCTGTAAATAATTGTGGGGTTGACACTTCACGGACGCTCATGTGTGTGTGTGTGTGGGTGTTATTGTGTGTGTGGGTATTATTGTGTGTGGGTGTTATTGTGTGTGGGTGTTATTGTGCGTGTGTGTGTTATTGTGTGTGTGTGTGTGTGTGTTTGTAAATAGCTACTGATTGGAATCAAAGCCCATATCCGTCCATCATTTCAGGTTGACATGTCGGTATGTCGACAAATCAAACACAGGGCTTGGCAGATTGGTAGTAATTAAAAAAAAAAAACGGATGATAAAATTCCATTTTTTTTTTCAATACGAATAACGCATTTTATTTCTTTACTCTGGAAAAACCCATATTTGAAAATTTGGCCAAAAAAACTCGTCCTTCAAATATCGATCGATTTAAATGACCCTCATCTAGGCTAAAACGCTCAAACCTGGGACTTCGTGACGAAGTCCCAGGGTTGAGATGAGGGTTTTTGTCAAGACAAAGGTCATTTAAATCGATCGATATTTGAAGGACGAGTTTTCTGGCCAATTTTTTAAATATGGGTTTTTCCAGAATACGGCAATATAGATGGTTGATAAATTATGAGTGGGCGGTGTATTCAATATAGAATAGTATTAGTAGATATTATTATTATAAGATTGTTGGATTATTGCGTTTGCAATTTTGAACCAGTCGTCAATCGCTTCAGGGCCTTGAGAGCGACGCACTGGAATAGGCATCAACAGTAGTGACGTCACTTCCCTCGTAATGACGCATAGTCACTTAATAACTGGTTCTAAACTATCGGAACAATGGCGGACGCCCTTATGAGGAACATAAACGTGTATCCAGAGGAGAAAAACATTATAAATCTGATCATGTTTTGACTTTTATACATTTTGATCACACACACACACACACACACACACACACACAGAGGGAGAGAGAGAGAGAGAGAGAGAGAGAGAGAGAGAGAGAGAGAGAGAGAGAGAGAGAGAGAGAGAGAGAGATTCTCTGCTAACCGTTCACCAACATCAATTAATGATTGATAATTTCAGTTGAAAGACTTCAGATGTTCTTGGCCGACTTCTTTTTCTTCTTCTTTTTCTTCTTCTTCACTACTACGATTACTACTACTACTACTACTACTACTACTACTACTACTACTACTAACTACTACTACACTACTACTACTAACTACTACTACTACTACTACTACTACTACTACTACTACTACTACTACTACTACTACTACTACTACTACTACTACTACTACTACTACTACTACTACTACTACTACTACTACTTCTACTTAACCACAGCCACTCCATAAGTCCATTCTAACACTCCCAAATTAATTTTTGTTTATATTATCTGATTTCACGATTCACTGATCTGGTTATGACACTTGGACCTTCCTACTATGACAGTTATCACAAGTATGTAATACCATTGGTATGTATTTGACACAACTACCCTTAATGTCCTGACAAAAAACCATTATCAGATCACTATTACCCTTTAACACCGATAGATTAATATTAACAACTGGTCAAAAATTCTCGAGCCGCTCTTTATCAACCAAATGTAAACTGTGCTGCTCGAAGCTAGAAGAAATAAATAATAATGTGAAATTGAATGAAAGCTTCAATTTAATTACAAAAAAAAACAAAACAAAAAAAACAAAACAGATCAAATGAACGTTTTTGGTTTCCCCTTTATCAACAAAACAGGATGAATGAAATACCACAGATGAATGAGATGATGTGGTAGTGGCGTAGTTAAGATGAATAAACAAAATATTGGTTGGCAGGAAATAGTATGTTCCTTTGTAAGGAAGCACGAATTAAATTTTAAAATTTTGATCTTTCTTCTTTACAGTATGTAAAAAACGAAAGGTCTGGGATGAGTGAACAAATGAATGGTTTATAGTAGATATTGCGCTTTGTAAATAAATGGTCAATATTTTAGTGCTCACCAAAAAAAATGATCCATTAGATTCATTAAATTGTACATTTCAATAGAACTCACTGTTCGTTTTCATTTTGTCCTAGGCTAAGAGTTTAACAATGCTACGACTAAAACCACGCATTACAACAACGACAAGCGCAGCAGTACCAACAACAACAACAACAACAACAACAATGATAATAACAGTAAAAACAACAACAATAACATTAACAACAAAAAACACCAACACCAACAACAATAACAGCAATAACAACAATAACAACAACAACAACAATTACAACAATAACAGTAACAACAACAACAACAACAATAACAGTAGAACAACAACAATAACATTAATAACAAAAACAACAACACCAACAACAATAACAGCGATAACAGCAATAACAACAACAAGAACAATTACAACAATAATAATAAAAACAACAATAACAGTAACAAAAAAAACCCAACAACGACAACAACAATAACATTAACAACAAAAACGACAACACAACGAACGTGACACCATAATACTCATAATAGAAAGGTAACCACTTGAAGAAAAAAAGTATGAACGAAAAAAAAAACAACCCAAAAAACAATAACAATACCCCCCCCCCCTCGCCCCCCCCCCCCCCCCAAAAGAAAAAAAAGAAAAAAAAAAAAGATAAAAGATAAACCCCCCCCCCACTCCCCCAGAAAATCGGAAAAACGAAGAATAAAAAACAAACTCTTCCCCTCCACAACTTCCCTTCGCCCTTTACAAAATTAATAAGCTAATTTATTTTTGTTTCTTGAACAAACAGAATACTCAGGTTGTATGTATCTAAATCATGTTCAATGTGTTTTTGCTTAGTAATACTTTTTGGTGCAATGCGTTTGGGTAAATACTCACAAAATCCGCCAGTCAAATAGATATAGATAGTATGCAGATGACGTTACTCAGGTCTTTGTTATTGTTTTTTGCCATCCGCGTTTATGAGTAATGCTCACTGAACTGTACTAACCTGACTATAAACGTTCATGGATACACACAGTTTTGTGTGTTGGCCTGTTATACTTCCGGATGGCAATGTTATGAGCTTCTAAGCCAAGTGCATACTATCTATAACGCGCCAACACACACACAAAACTATGTGTAACGGATTAACGTTTATAGTGTGACTGATATAATTTAGTGAGAACTACTCATCAAAATGGTAGTGAAAACCAATAAAAAGATCTATAAAAACAATAAAAAGAGTTGAGTGAGCTAATTTTGTTAATTCTATTTATCCTTATTAATGTTATGTGTTGCAAGATTCAGTTCATCAATTTTTGTTAGTTGACTTTATCGCAAAAATGAGTTAAACTTAGACTATCTTAGCATACACACACAAAAAAAGAAACCAACCCAACAAAAAATCAAAAACAAACAAACAAAAAAAAAAAAAAAAAAAAAAAGAGCCACTCACACACACAAACAAAAAAAAAAAAACAAAAGAAAAAAGAAAAAAAAACACGAACAAAACAACAACTAAAAAACAAACAAAACAACAATAACTAGAAGACAAACAAACAACCCATCCAAAAAAAAAACAAACAGCAACCCAAAAAACAAAACAAAACAAAATCCACCAAAAAACAAAAAAAACAAAAAAGAAACCAAAAACATAACAATATTAGCCAATCAAGCAGAGACTACATGTTTTTATAAAAACTTATGAAAAAAAAATTCAAAAGTACCCATAACAAAATACAAGATAAATAAAAACAATTATATTATTGTAATCATAATAAACTAGACCCTACCTTAAGTAATTTTCTCGTCAGCGACGGAAAATCAGTTGCACTAAAAACGCTCTTAAAATTGTTCCGTTCACTGATCACGGATCAAAGAAACGAAAATCGCCTCAAAAAAAGTGCAACTGCCCCACGTGCTCCTATTTTCAGGTCTGATAACAAACGCAATTATGGCCTTGATACAACATTATTGTAATAGACATTTTTTTTAAAACGTTGGTTTGAGAGTATTTCCATTACGTTTCAACTTTCAAGTTTATCTACTTTTAAGTAACGGGTACATATATGCAAGTCTGCCATCCAAACCCACTTATGGGCCCAGTTTAATATTGTTTTAATGGACACTAATTTGCGTCATTAAAAAAAAAAATTCCATTACAACAATGAGCCCATATGGAATTGGGCTATAAGACCTGAAAATATTTTCACGTCGGTTTAAGGACATTTATAAATCTCTATTACCGATATGATACGCATGATTATAATAACTTGGGCTATCAGCCCTGCAAATAAGTACACGTTGGAACTAACCAATTATATAATTAATTTTCAACGTGTCGAAGTGGAAAATGTGTGTTCTCCTGGATAATAACATCATAACAGGTGCCGGAGCCAAATTGGTTTTGCAGATCCCGATGCTGAGATCGACACGAGCAGCTGGAACTGTTTTGAGAAAATCCGCCCCGGCACAAGCTCGAGCTGCAAGCTGTTGGTGTAGCTTTGGACAAAAAATAAACAAACTATTCGTGATTTGGATGGAACAAGACAGAGTAAAACTGAACGCCAGTGTGAGCGATAATCTCATAACAGTACGATGTTGTGTGTGTGTGTGGGGGGGGGGGGGGGCCCTAATGCTTAATAAATATACTATTTTAGTTAATATAACTTTCCTTGCCTTATCAGTTATAGATAGTATGCGCTTGGCTAAGAAAATCACAACATTGCCATTCGGAAGTATAACGGACCAACACACAAAACTAATGTGTAACCTTGAACGTTTATGGTCGGGTTAATAAAGACAGTTTAGTGAGAAATTGACGTCACTCAGCTACTTGTGTTATTGTTTTTAGAAGGTAATTTCAGAGATAAGTTCTCACTAAATTCTATCCATCAGACCATCCACGTTCAAAGTTACACATCGTTTTGTGTGTTGGTGTGTTGTAATATACGACTGGCGGGTGTTGTGAGTATTATAGTTAAACGCACATCACCAATACGTGGTCTGGTGGTATGACACTCACATTCTAACTTGTAAGTTCCTATTTCGAGTCCCGCAGTGTTTGAACCCTTGAATAAGGGCTCTTTACTCATATTTACATTTTCTCACCACACTCAGGTTTAGAATGAGTACCTCTTCGGTAACAGCATTATTGTATGTGTCGTAATACTATATTGTATAAGCGCCCTACAAGCGCCATGTATTACAAACATGTTAAATATTGCTGTTGGCTTGGGGCCCCTTTTAGACCGCCTTGAGCACATTAGGTGGATCTAAATCTAAAATTGCCCTGCTATTACCACCCTCTCGGAAAAAAACCCAATTAAGACAGCAATGATAACAGGGAACTAAATGATGATGTCAAAATACTGGTTCCAATCTCATTGGAAGCGTAAAACCAGTCTTCTAGGGAGGACTGGACTACACATACATCTTGCAACTGAACTTCTGGTTTCAGAGTGATGGCATCTTATTTTCAAGTCTAAGTAAATGCTGGTCCTCGTCAGTAAAGATCATCCATCTTCGCTCTTTATAAACCCCATAATCATAAGAATCTGCCTATATAATCCTGCTACTAAAATAGTTATGCCACCTTATGATTCAATATGTAACCTATTCATTGTCCATTCATTGCCCGGAGGAGTGATACACACTTCCAATGCGTTTTGAATCGGAAAAGAGGAAGGAGTGACGTCACAACTTCTTTACCCTATATTGGACTCTATGGAAGAAATCAATGATTCGAAAGACATAATAAAGTATAATACGTCCTGACGTTAAAGTCTTAAGGCAAAAATGGTAAGTGATCTCTCTCAGTCTCCG
>NC_088370.1:18024665-18027165 GCF_034508935.2 Berghia stephanieae | reverse complement strand
ATTTTTAACTCTCTGTTTACCAACAACAAGAAAAATTGTCAGATTTAGTTGCGTTCGATATTTACTTATTTGTGGAGGTTTGATAACCCGAAATGTAATGGGATAATTTTTGTAAATGAAAATACTCTGAAATTATCGAAAAATTACATCAATGTGAAAACAAAGCCCATAATAGCAACCGGTTATCAATCCGGCTAATTAATATAAGCACGTCGACTAGTCGAAAATAAAAAAAAACAAAACTAAAAAAACAAACCAACACCCCAAAAGTACTTTAACTCTCTGCTAGCAAACAACAGGAACATTCGCCATATTACGAGTATTTTCTACCCCCCCCCCCCCCCAAAAAAAAAAAAATAAAAAGAAAAAAAAGGCGAACTTTTCTTTTTATGTATTTGACGATAAAACTTTTTTATAACTACAAGTATTAGAACTCAACAGTTTATTTTAGAAATCATTATTTTTCTAAACAAAGTTTTGCACATCCTATTTCGCTTTTGGGATTAATAAAAAAAATTATTTGCATTGGGTGGGTAAGTATATGACATTATCTGTGAAAAAAAGAAATGTTGAAAATTGTTGATGAAGAAAGAATTAGATTAAAATCATAAGAATTAAAAAAAGATTCATACACAAAACTCACTCTGTATTATAAAGGAATTTGATTGTAACTCAAGTTTTATTAGTGAAAACTTAAAAAAAAAAAAAAAGAATTTTGGGTAAGTGATTCACAAAGAAATGATACTGTCTGAAGACGATTTGTCTCATCTTATCAGATAGAAAGTTTAGAAAATGAGCTTTTATTTAGCATAATATCCACTTAAAGTGCTCAAAGTGCTTTACAGGGGGTTCCTAGTCACAAGCAGCGGCGTAGCCTGGTCATTTAGGAGCATGGGGCTGGATTTGAGATGGGTTGTCGCATAATATATATATATATATATATATATATATATATATATATATATATATATAAGAAGAGAGAGAGGAGGGAGAGAGAGAGAGAGGAGGAGAGAGAGAGAGAGAGAGAGAGAGAGAGAGAGAGAATTTGATGCACTCAATTATTTTACCAAAATTTGTATGTTCTTTGTAACTTGTTCATCATGCCTGGCTAAGGATAAGCGATAGCCACTGTCAATCTGTGCACCTATGTGAAGAGTACCAACGGTTTTCAATCTAGTGGTGATATTTAAATGTAAGTTAGACTTCTGATGGTTCAATGCTCTCTGTGTTAAATTTTTCAAACAGGTAAATCCACTTCTTGTCCAAGACAATTCTGTATTGCTGTTATCGCCAAACAAAATATAATTAAAAGAAAATAAACTCTTATTTTCTATTCTCACCGATAGCCAAGGAAAACGACTATACCAATCTTTATCAAATTAAACGACCGATTCTGTTTCCCGTCTTTAATAGTGAGTACAAAATTGTTTGGTTGATTTGGACCGAGACTTTTAATCAAAAGTTTATTTTACCTATTCAAAGAACTGGTATTGATAGTCAACAGGTAATCAACGTGATTCATCACACTTAATAGCAATTAATTAAAATTTAAAAAAAAAAACAAACACTGCACACATCAGATTAACACACTCAAGTTAAAAGGGACAATGGGGAATTCAATATCACATGCCTGACACGCCTCGAAGAGGGATGGGTAACAGGTACAACACGATTGCCATCAATGGAACAATTAGGTCATTGTGTGTGGCTGCGAGTAAGAAAGCCACAATGACTCAGTTCAACGTCAAGATGCCTCTTCATGCCCACAGTCATAGCACACGACAAGCGTGAAATGTATCGCTTAGTTGTACCGTGGGAATATGGCTGGAAGCCTTCTCAACCTTTAAAGCCACACGCTGTACTGATTGGTCAGGGGCACGAGTACGACTCGAGCTGTAGTAAATTCAAAGCGGTGTGATTGGTTCAAGTTTTGAGGCTCTGTAAGGGTTTTTTATCACCAGGTCAACAACGAATTTCATTGTTTGTGAAACAGAAAATTAAAAGTGTGACTATTTATTGTTAAATTCTTACATACTTTCAAGACAATGACGACCTGTGGCTTAGCCTTAATAGCCTTTAAGGCCCTACGCCACTGGTCACAAGTAACACTTAACATGAAGGAAGAGACATGAGACACATGACATGACGCATGTTAGGCGATATAACAATTTTTACGGTAGAGATGACCAGGTACTCATTTTACATCTGAGTACGGTGAGAAAATGTGAATTTAGAATATTTTCCAAGGACTCGCCTATGCACGAAACTCGAACACAGGACCTTCCGATCCGAAGGCGAAAGTTATACCATTAGACTACATAACCTTAACGGACATACGATTAGAGAAAGAGAAAGAGAGAGAGAGAGAGAGAGAGAGAGAGAGAGAAAGAGAAAGAGAGAGAGATAGAGAGAGAGAAAGAGAAAGAGAGAAGAAAGAGAGAGAGATAGAGAGAGAGAAGAGAAGAGAAAAGAAGAGAGATAGAAAGAGAGAGAGAGAGAG
>NC_088370.1:18017165-18019665 GCF_034508935.2 Berghia stephanieae | reverse complement strand
TGTCGGAAAATAATGTATTATGTCACGCCTCGTACTTTATGTTACATGTTGCTGTTGGTCAGGGATCCTTTGTAAAGCGCTTTGAGCACGTTTAGTGGATATTGCTCTGTATAAAAGCTCAACTTATCTTAAAAGGTGCCTAAACGAGTCAATAAAGTGGAGAGAATGCTAAAGGGAGTAAGTGTGGCTCATAAATTAAATAAGGGAACAATACAAAACAAACGACGTTTTTCTACATGACTCACCTCTAAAACAAGATCCACTCAAACTTGAGTTTGAGCTTTTATTTAACGCAATATTATCCACTAAACGTGCTCAAAGAGCTTTACAAGGGGGCTGTAGCCAACAGCAACACTTAAGATGTAGGACGGGGCATGACGTCTGTTAGGCAATAATTACATTTTTTTTCGGACAAAGCCAACGCTGTTTACAGCTAGGAACTTAGTTTACACCTGATTACGGTGGGAGAATATTATGAGTAAAGAGTCTTTTCCAAGGTCTCAACTACGCGCCGGGCTCTGGACTCGAACCCAGGACATTCCGATCCGAAGGATAACCACACTAACCACCTTATAGCCTCAAGAGAGTGGGAACAAAATTCGCCGGAGTATGAGGCAAACCGGTTGTTTCGTAGCCCATCCTTCTAAGTCATAATTATCCCCATGGAGCTGGAGTTTATCCCGGTTTCTATACCGTGAAATGAACAATAGGAATTGCTTGCTACCCTTTGGATAGGACGCTTGTCTTTTGCAAAGTACTTTCCGCCAAATCTAACAGAACCAGCTATTCAATCGTTAATGGGCGGACAGGGAGGAGGGGGAGAGGGAGGGGGGGGGGGGAGTCAGAAATTTTTTTTTCCTCTTCACTCGGGATCGATCTAGGTCCTTTCGCGTGTGAAGCTCGTGCTCTACCAACTGGGAAATGGGAACCTCCTAACAGATGTTCAGGTTTTTTACGGCTATGTGGTCTAGTGGTATGACACTCGCTTACGGATCGGAAGATCCTGGGTTCGAGCCTCGCTCGGCGCATAGTTGAGCTCTTGGAAAAGGCTCTTTACTCAAATTCTCTCACCGTACTCATGAGTAAAATGAGTACCTGGCCGTTAATAGCGTTGTCTCTGTCCGAAAAAATGTAATATCGCCTAACAGGCGTCATGTCTCGTCCTACATGTTAAGTGTTGCTGTTGCCCAGGGACCCCTTGTAAAGCGCTTTGAGCACGTTTAGTGGATATTGCTCTATATAAAAGTTCTTTCTTTTTTTAGAACCTCCTAACAGATGTTTAGGCTTATTGCTTAGGTTTTGATATTATACAACATGATACCAAAAAAAAGAAAAAAAATGGGTGATGATTATGACCTGAAATATTGATGCCATGCTATTCGTTTAGGTAAAATACTCATAACATCCGCCAGCCGGATATCACGTTCCAGCACTATGGTAATATAATTTAGTGAAAATTAATCATCGAAATGGCTGTCTATAAACAAGAACAAAGAGCTGAGTGACGTTAATTTCGTTCCTTCTTTAGATTTCAATTCACTTTCGCCGTTAAGGAGTTAATTTGTCGGAAAGGACACTTAAGTAATTTTTGGCTGCCTTGTGGTCATACAGCATTCACTGCTAAAATATTTTATTATTTCATTGAGTCGTAAATAGGTCGGGCAACTGGCGGGGCTACTTAGAATTCACTGATATTCATCAGCGGCGGGAATATATAAATATAAATGGGTCATTTTTGGGTACTACGTCATCAAAATATGGGTTTTCAGTATTTTTAATTTCAAGGACGGAGCCATGTTATCAGCTTTTACTATATATTATTATATTATGCTTTTAGAAATCATGTGATTGATCACATTATATGTTTCTTCAAATAGGTGATAATAGATATTTATGAGTGTTCTTGGAATTCCAGTAAAATTGTAAAAAAATATCTTTATTGCCTATTGTGTTTATACATCTAGGAATGTGCAAATAATTGACAGGAACTGAATTGATGTGAGTAATAGAAACCGGGATAAACCGTAGTCATCGTTAACTTATAGATAGAATGCGCTTGGCCAAGGAGTTCACAACATTGCCATCCGGAAGTATAACGGACCAACACACAAACTCTGTGTAACTATGAACTTTTATAGTCTGGTTAATACAGTTTAGTGAGAACAACTCACAAACGCGGATGGCAAAAACAATAACAAAGGCCTGAGTGACGTCATCTGCATACTATCTATAGCCTGACACTAGAAACCACCAGGAATTATAGTTTGACGTCATTTTCTGGGTTTTTTTTTTTTTTTTGCACCGTCTAGTGAGTTGTTAATAGTGCTCAAGGAAACAAGGGATTCCATTGGTTGAATTATTGAATACAACTCACGATTTGTTTTGTATTGTGGCCAAAGACTTCTCTTTTGACGTCATTCTTTGGTCAGTGTCAGGCTATAAGTTCACGATGAGTCCATCGTCAAGGGCTTAATGGCTTTGAAGGACTATAAGGTAGTGG
>NC_088370.1:18009665-18012165 GCF_034508935.2 Berghia stephanieae | reverse complement strand
TCGTCTGCGTATCTTATATTATTTATGTTGTGACCTCCTACTTTTATTCCCTCCATATTATTTATGCCCCTCATGATTGTTTCTTGGTATAGATTAAACAGATCTGGTGAGGCAACACACCCTTGACGGACTCCTTTCTTAATAGGAATGGAATTTCCTGTAGAGTTTCCGATTTTGATAGATGCCTGCTGGGTGTAGTATAATACTAGTATAATGTTTGCATGAGTCTGAGGTCTTTCTCATCAGCGCCAATGGAGTGCAGTTGTTTTAGTATTTCTTCGTGGCGTACTCTATATATATATATATATATATAATATATATATATATATATATATATATATATATATATATATATATATATTATATCCTAGTCACTCTTCAGTTACTGACCACGCTGAACGTCGCTTTGTTTCAGTACCTGATATCTAACTGTAAAGACACACTATCATATTAGATGATGTAGAAAACTTGGTTTAAACCCGGGTAAACTACGGATATAGTCGGTCTTAGGGTTGAGTGAGTTAACATTGCATGATAGAAGAGATACTGTTCCGTTGAGCCACCTAACCGTACCGTCCAAAAATAGTGAACTATATGAGGCAAAGGTTGTATCTTTCTGATCAACTTTACGCCGAGAAAGCGTGCTTAATTCATTGACTCATTGATGAATAGGATTCAGTAGTCTGATGTCACGCCGCCAAGCAACGGCGGCCATCTTGGTTCTAAACAAAGAAAATCATTACTTTTTATTCTTCATGCTGGCTAGAACTTTTCATTCCCTTTTCATATGCTTCTTGATCAGAATGTGTAAAAGTCAAAACATGATCAAATTTATGTGTTTTTTTTTCTCCTCTGGAAGCGTTTTTATGCTAGCCGGAGAAATATTTCATACGGGCGTCCGCCATTGTTCCGATAGTTTAGAGCCCGTGTTACTAAGTTACCATGCGTCATTAGGAAGGAAGTGACGTGACGACTATTGAATCCTATTAGTGGATGAATTACGGAGTATAGCGTGTTATGACAAGTCAGTACGGAGTACCGATACCGTATTGTGTTGTAATCGACTCCACCAGCAGCAATCGTGGGGTCGAATTTAATTATTTCAAAGCAAATTATGAAAACGTTTAGGTCAGGGGTCACTTCTGACGTCACATAATTAATTTTTCGACAATAAGTTGTACTAAACACGATCGTAACTGCGCATAATGATTTAAAAAAAATAAAAACAACTTGGAAATTGGGACATATGCGAGCCATCGCCTCAAATGGTATTATGAATGTCGGAATGAACTAGATAAGGAAACTTAAAGTTATAACCTTACAGATAAAACAGGGTGTTTCCTTTTGTTCCTTATGATAGAGTATAAATACTATTTCTTGCATTGCCAAACGTTCTAAAGTCATATTTCCCACCGTTTTATCTCTAAATTCACTTCTTGGGCTACAACCCAACCCGACATAATACCGTTTTGACACGGCGGGTCACATATTAGGTTTAGAGCCTAGACAGACTTGATAATGCGTAGAAACAAGTGAACCAATCTGCCTTAGGGCTAATCCACACCGGAGGCTGACTCCCACGACCCGGCACTGCCGTCCTCTGCCGTCTTCCGGATAAAGACGTCGGGCACGGACAAAATACTAAGACTAAAGAGAAGAGCCGCAAGACCGACCCATACGAAGCTCGAATAAAAACCAAATAAAAACGGTAGAGCACGTCGGGTGCTTGCTATGGGTAGGGCTAGCGGCTCTTCTATTTAGTCTTAGTATTTTGTCCGTGCCCGACAGTCTTTATCCGGAAGACGGCAGAGGACGGCAGTGCCGGGTCGTCGAAGTCAGCCTCCGGTGTGGGTTAGCCCTTACGTAATCTAATCGTCCGATAAAGATGCCTCGGCAGGTATTATCAGATTACCTTTACCCATTCGGCAATGTAATTGAGAATGATTCATTGATGATTCCTAGATGAAGTGCGTACGGCAGAGTTCTCGACCCTAGCAGAAGGTGTGTGTGTGTGTGTGTGTGTGTGTGTTTGTGCGTGTGTGTGTGTGGGGGGGGGGGTGCGTAATTAAATAAAAACAAATGCGGCTATGTGGTCTAGTGGTATGACACCCGCTTTCGGATCGGAAGGTCCTGGGTTCGAGCCTCGGGCTCGGCGCATAGTTGAATCCTTGGAAAAGGCTCTTTACTCATATTCTCTCACCGTACTCAGGTGTAAAATGAGTATCTGGCCGTTAACAGCAGTGACTTTGTCCGAAAAATTGTAATATCGCCTAACAGGCGGCATGTCCCGTCCTACATGTTAAATGTTGCTGTTGACCAGGGACCCATTGTAAAGCGCTTTGAGCACATTTAGTGGATATTGCGCTATATAGAAGCTCTTTAAAAAAAACAAAAACAAACATGGAAACAATGGGGTCGGAGGTCATCCGTGACGTCATATAGAGAACTTTACGACAAAGTTCTATTGAACTCTCAACCCAATGACGATGAAGAAATTTAA
>NC_088370.1:17982165-17999665 GCF_034508935.2 Berghia stephanieae | reverse complement strand
ATCCTAGATATTTGTTCTACTTTTCAAAATTGGAAAAAAAATGTATTAAAAATGAGCATGTACATAGATAGTTTTATTCAACTACCATTGCCATGTTAAAAACTCAAAACATTAGCTTTGATACAACGCCCAAAGGGAATGAGATTAGCGGAAGAGTAGCGTCCCTTGATTGGACGTCACCTTACAGAGAGAACGTCAATTTGGTTTTGAAGTGTCTCAAGCCGCTTTCACCGGAAGCGAGGCCGAGAGACGCATGCGCACAACCAAAATGACGGTCTCTCTCTAATAACGTTTCCGCCGGTGACGTCACAGACTATGGGAGAAGTCCAATCAAGGGACGCTACTCTTCCGCTAATCTCATTCCCTATAATATGTCTCATAAATATGTAATAAATAGACATGGGGTAAAAAGTATCCAGGGTAAACTACGGTTATAGTCCGTGTTCGGGTTTGGCGAGTTAAATATATCGGATTCTTTCTTCTCTCAACCCTCTCTTTGTAAATAAAAGTAAAATAAAATAAAACAAAACTCCAGTTATTCATCACAACCACATCATCTCATTCATCTGTGGTGTTTCATTCATCCTGTTTTGTTGATAAAGGGGAAACCCGAAACGTTCATTTGATCTGTTTTAGTAATTAAATTGAAACTTACATTCGATTTCACATTATTATTTATTTCTTCGAGCTTCGAGCAACAACATTTACATCCATCCCATAGGGGAAATTTGTCTCTAGAGTGTATTATTCCAATGGAAGACTAAAATAACCCAGGTGCCAGCCGCAATGCAGCGCCTCAAATTGAGCTTAGGCGAAGTGACTTGCTCAAGACCACACAGCGCAGCCCCGGTATTCGAATTCGGTACATTTAGGGTACGAAGATAAAACCGTACCCCTGAGCCACGCTGCCCCCCCCCCCCCCAACTATAGAAGAAGATGAAGATGAATATGAACTTTATTTATCAATTTCTGGAAATTTTCATCGGGTATTGCCATAGACTAATGCCTTTCTGAAAAGTACTAGTTGCGATAGACGTAAACAAGCTTTTTAAGATTGGAACATTTAGAAATGGACGACCAAAAAATTCGGTCATTCCGACGTGCACTTATTTGTAGGTCTGAAAACTCGATTCCTTTTTGGGCTCATTGTCGTAATGGAAAACTCCAAAAAAATGACGCAAAAAATTATCCATTATATAAAAATGTTAAACTATAGATAGTATGCGCTTGGCTAAAAAGCTCATAACATTGCCATCCGGAAGTATAACGGATCAACACACAAAACTGTGTGTATCCATGGACGTTTATAGTCTGGTTAATACAGTTCACTGAGCATTACTCATAAACGCGGATGGCAAAAAACAATAACAAAGACCTGAGTGACGTCATCTTTGAACTATCTATAAGCGGGTTCGGAAGGAGATTCCTGGTTAAATTTTAAATTTCGAGTTTTTCAGAGACTGGCAGTGAACTCACTCACCCCTAACACCGACTATATCCGTAGTTTACCCGGGTTGCTTTTACCCCATGCCTATCTATTACATATTTCTGAGACACATTTTTGGCATAGTATCAAAAGCTATTGTTTTTGGTTTTTGCATATTAATGGTAGTTAAATAAAATTATTTATGTACATGCTCCAATTTTGAAAAGTAGCAAAAATCTCTATGATTGAGTGAGTTAATGTGTTAAAACATACAAATTAGATAGATTTCCTTATCTTGTACATTTTGCCTAAAGATAAAATTCTTATCATCTAGAGTACGGCAGTTAACTGGTTAATTGGATTCACTAATCTGATGTCACGTCGCCCAGCAACGGCGAGCAGTCTGGTTCTAAACAAAGACAATCGGTACTTTTTATTCTTCATGCTGGCTAGAACTTTTCGTATAATGTCATGTGATCAGAATGTATAAAAGTGAAAAAACATGATCATATTTATAATGTTTTTTTCTCCTCTGGACACACTTTTATACTCGTCGGAGAAAAATTTCATAAGGGCATCCGCCATTATTCCGATAGTTTAGAGCCAGTTACTAAGTTACCAAGCTAAGTTACGAGGGAAGTGACATCATGCCTGTTAAAGCCTATAGATAGAACTAAGATGACGTTACTCAAGCCTTTGTTATTGATTTTTGCCATCCGCGTTTATGAGTAATTCTCCTGACTATAAACGTTCATCTTTACACACAGTTTTGTGTGTTGGTCCGTTATACTTCCGGATGGCAATGTTGTGAACTTCTAAGCCAAGTGCATACTATGGATTAAAGCTTGCTTTTACCAAAACTGCAACTATGTTATCGTTCAGCAACAATGATGGCTTTCTAAAATATAGATAGTGTGCGCTTGGCTAAGAAACTCACATCATTGCCATCCAGAAGTATAACGGACCAAAACACAAAACTATGTTTTATATTATAGTCAGGTTAATACAGTTTAAGTGAGAATTACTGATAAAGGTAGATGGCAAAAAAAAAAAAATCAATAACAAAGAGCCAAGTGACGTCAACTTCATTCTATCTATAGCAATTAGGTGTGTGTGTGTGTGTATGCGTGTGTGTGTTCGTGTGTGTGAGAGAGTGTGCGCGTATGTGCATGTTTGTAGATTTGGGCTGCCTGTTACCAGCTGGGTCTATCTTTGGACTGATCGGAAATTAATGGACCGAGTTATCGAACCTTTCATCTTCTAGTCGTTTTCTTTGTGGGAAGGGCTGTCTTGTGTACATTGAGATACACCCCTCTACTCTCCCCTCCCTTCTCTCTCTCTATCTATCTCTCTCTCTCTCACTTTTCTCTCGCCCCCCCCCTCTCTCTCTCTCTCTCTCTCTCTCTCACCTCCCACCTCTTTGTTTATATATATATATATATATATTATATTATTATATATATATATATATATATATATATATTATATATTATTGAAATATTTACCACGATGTTGGAGTCAGTCTACACCGATGTTTCATACCTTCCAGCCATCGTCTAGCACTATTCGTACCATATATATATATATATATATATATTATATATATATATATATTATATGTCATGGTCTCAAGTGAGTAAAGAGCTACTCGACTATGCATAAAGATATATGTAGAATGAGGCCCAGAATTTACTAGTTACTATAAATGAAAAACAATTAACGATTTGTTTACAATGAAATAAAAATAATGATGAAATTTAATTAAAAGAGATAAACAGTGATCGTGGCAGTTACAAATAGAGATATGAATATTTTACGTAACTTATGATAATATGTCAGGTTCGTAAGTTTACGTTTCCAGGCAGTTGATGGGCTTGGATGATCTATTCCTCTGATAACAGGATCGGACTCGTAAAATTCCACTTCCAGGCAATTGGTAATGGGTTAATATGTAATCCTTTGACAGCGGGCTCGGGTTTGATCCTTGAAGATTATACAATCAAAGTTAAAAGCTCCGGCGTCTTAATGGTGTAGATATAATATCTACAAAGTCCCAAAAGATAAAAATCTTACAGTATATAGAAGGAATAGAGCGACTGGCCGTCCGGCATAGATTGTGAAGAGAAGTGAGTGTCAAATGTTAGACCTATCAGCTTTTATAATAAGTGGCTACGTGACAGAATGTAGAACGAAAAGTATTCACTAATTAGAAATTAATTCGAGGGAAGGCTATAAAAGGAAAGACGATCTAATATTAGAAGGTAAAGTTTATCTAAGCCTACCGAAATATAACTGGAGTGAGATGAATTCAGTTCTTAATAAAATAAAATTTAATAAGATAATTGTGAACAACCTTTACTGTGACACCCCCCACCCACGTTTAAAATATACTCTTTAACCATTATGGGAAAGATAGATTTTACAAACGGAAGTAAATTTACTATCATGATACTCTAGCATTAATCCATTGTTATGATTTGTGCTACAATTAAATTATTTATTAACTAGACATGGAAATGTTTATATTAACGTAGGTATATGAATGGGTGACAATAACAATGAAAGATTGTGATTACAAATCATTGTGATGAACAACATGATGGCAATGTGATTACAAATCATTGTGATAAACAATAGTGATGGCAATGAAGCATGATTTAAGTCGATGATATGAAGGTAATTTACTGAATGAAATGAATGAAAATGTAAATGGAATATTGACATTTCAATTATTAATCATAAATGAGTGAAAATTCATAACAATAATAGATAAAGATAAGATTTCCCAAATCATGAATGGGTATGGTATATATATCCAAACAATACTCAATGTTACATTAAGTTGGGTCATCATGTTTACAAATAAAATTATCGAAATTGTGCGTTCTGATTTGGCATAATTTTCGAGGTAACTAACAGTATGCATGAGAGGTTAAATTATACCCTTCTCACGTCATTACACTAATCGAGAAAGTAGGTCGGCGTGAATATTTTCACAGCCTGGTATGTGAGAGATACTGAAAGTGTAATTTTGCAAAAATAGACTCCACCTTAGTACTCTACTATTATTCATTTTGTTATTTCTTATGTACGTGAGTGGTTTATGGTCCGTTTCGACCACAAACTCCTTTAGCAGTAGATATCTGCTGAATGTCTTTAAAGCAAAGACGATGGCCAGTCCTTCACGCTCTATTACAGAGTATCGTGATTCTCTGTCCAATAATTTTCTGCTTGCATATAAGCAAGGCATTAGAGTTCCCTCATGCTCCTGTAATAGTACACCTGCGATGCCCTTATCAGACGCGTCAGTTCTTACAACAAATTCTTTTGACATGTCGGGTAATTTAAGAATTGGTTCTGAACAGAGTAATGCCTTTAATTGGTTAAAGCTATTCTGACACGCTTCTGTCCAAACAATTTTGTTCGGTGACCCATTCTTTGTCAGATTTGTTAGCGGTGTCGCGATGTGTGCGAAATTGTAAATGTATTTCCTGTAAAAATTTAGGAGCCCAAGTACTTTGCGTACTTCTTTTTTTTTGTCTTAGGTGGTTGCAATTGTGCGATTTTTGTTTGTTTTTCTGTCTCGGGTGTCTGTGTCCCATGACCAACGGTATGATTAATCCTGCATTTGAAGCTTCGATATTAGTAAACATAGGTTGCGACACTGTGTCTCTATCAAAATATTTTTTTAGCATATTTGCATGGAATGTCTTTGTTGTGTTGTTAATTTTAATCTCGTAATTAACATTAGATTTTACTGCTGTTATTTTGAATGGTCCTTTCCATGTAGCTAAAAGTTTACTCGAGTCATCGGGTAAGAGTATTAGTACTTTGTCACCAATCTCAATTTTCTTGACTTGCTTTTTCTATCGGAGTATTCCTTGTATTTCTCTGCTTTTTTAGTGACGGATTCCTCTTCTAGCTTACATGTGTCCTCTATTCTGTCTTTCAGGTTTCTTACATATTCGTAAGCAAACATAATTTCGTTATTGCCTCCTCATTCCCTTTACAAATGTCGGCTACTATATTGATCGGGCCGCGAGGTGATCGTCCATACATCAACTCAAATGGGGAGTAGCCTGTAGATTCTTGGGGTATTTCTCTATATGCAAATAGGATTGCTGGTAAGTATCTGTCCCAATCATCTGGTTTTTCTGCTGACACTTTTCTTAACATATTCTTTAGAGTGCCATTAAATCTTTCACAAAGACCATTTGCTTGGGGGTGGTAGGGAGTTGTGAATGAGTGTTGGATTCCCATGAGTTTCATGGTTTCTTGCATCATATGTGATGTAAATTGGGGTCCATTGTCCGACAGTATCTCATTTGGTATGCCTATTCTAGTAAAAATTGTCATCAATGCTTCAGCTATGTGATCCGATGTAGTTGATTTCAATGCTATCGCTTCTGGCCACCTGGTTGCGTAATCGACTAGTGTTAGTATGTGTGTATGGTTTCTATCTGATTTTGTTAAAGGGCCTATAATGTCAATTGCAACTTTTTGAAAAACTTTTTCAATAACTGGGGTTGTCTCTAATGGCAATCTCGGTATTCTGCCTTTTGCGACTCTTCTTTGGCATGTGTCACACGATTTCACATATTCTCGGACGTCTTTAGTAATTTCAGGCCATGTGAAATTCTCGGATATTCTCTTCAATGTGGAAGAGCTCCCAAGATGTCCAGAAGTTATTGAATCGTGCGCTATTCCAAGGATTTTGTTTCTGTAAATACTCGGCGTGACCGACAGTTGTTTAGCTATTTTGTTTCTTTTCCTATGTAACCTGAACAGAATATCTTTTTCAATGATGTATTCAACTTTTGATTTCGTCCCTTTGTTTGCGATATTGAAATATGAAGTTAAAGTCGGGTCCTTTTTCTGTTCTTCAATGAACCTGTTCCTGTCAAATTGTTGTGGTTCTAGAGAAATAGTCATTGGCTTCTCTGTTGTCTTAGTCATCTTTCTTGTTTCTGCTAGACAAGCTGTTTCTTGGGTTAATGACCATTCTTTTACATCTGTTGGGTTGTCTTTAAGACCTTTTATATTGCCAACAATAACATCAGCGACGGGGTTGGGAAGTATACAGCATTCCACTATTCCTGTATAGTATGGGGTTTCTATGTACACGTTAGCTGTTTCAAAGGTTTCGACTGTGCCACTGAATGTGATGCATTGTACCGTTTTTCCAGTTTTGTCTTCGTCATTGATCAAAGATGCTTTTATTCCTACTGTACTGCATCCTGTGTCTCTCAATATTTTGCAATCAGTTCCATTAGCTTTGCCTTCACAAAAAAAATAGCGATCCTGACTTGTGAGTTTGTGTTAAAAGTGACATACCTTTCACGCAATACACATTTATATTTTCTCCTGACATTATTCGTATCTGATTATTTACACTTGTTTGGAGTGATGCATTTGCAGTTTCTTTTGGATATCCCACGATTTTGTAACATTTGTCTGCTGTGTGGCCTTTCATTCCACAATATTGACATTTAATTATAGGTTTGTTGGTTTTCTTATACTCAGTATTATTGTCAGTGCTATTTCTTGTTTTGTTTTGATAGGGTCGGCTATGGTCTCTATTGAACTGTTTGTTCCATGGTTTGTTACTATGGTCATCTTGTTTCACTTGCGTGTTCCGAGTGATTGATCGGCTCGTTCTATTTGAGTATTGAACTTTAGGTGTACATGGATTCTGAGCAGGGGCAGCGTAGTATGGTTCCTTCAATGTTCTGCTAAGGGGTGTCAATGGATGTGCGCTGTTAAAGTTTTCTGCGTAGATTTTTAATTTGTCCAAGTTTTCTGGCTTTCTCTCTTTAAAGAATGCGACTAAATCTGGGTTGCAAGCTTGATAGATTCGATTCTTCAGCGTGAGATAGTAAAGGCCTGCAAAGTCGTCTTGTTTTACGTTTGCCAACTCAAGCCACCGATTTAGAAATTGAGTAATTCGGTTCACGAATGTATTAAAGTCTTCTCCACTTTCCGGTTTTGCAGTGTGAAACCTTTCCTGGTAACCATCTTCCGTTAATCTAAATCTTTTTAGTAGAGCGTCTTTAATTTTTCCATAGTCATCTGCATCTTCAGTTGTTAAGGTATAGAAAACTTTTAGCGGTTCTCCAGATAAGCAGTTAATCAAGGCTGTGGCCCATTTGCTTTCTGGCCAACGATAACCTTTAGCCTGAACTTCGAATCGGTGTGTAAAGCCCCCCATAGACGCCGACATCCGCTGGTAGCGGGACGGATGACCTATCGCTTTGACCCCATCCCTGCGTTTATCGCAGATGATTTTTGCCCACATACGGGGAGATATTTTTTTAGGCGATCGGCGATCGGGGGCGTGGCAGTATAAAAAAGTGGACAATTTTTTTCGGATTTTCGCTGTTTTCACGTCGGATTCGTGATCAGCGTCAAATTTACAATAGGTTTGATACTAAGAACTGTGTGTTTACTCCAAAAATTGGTGAAATTAGAAATAAATTTTAATTAATAGTGAGGCTACGATCCCAGTTACTGTCTGTTATTCTATCTTTCGTCTTGCGCACAATATTGATTACTTCTCACTAAATTATATCAATTAGACCGTTGAAGGAACGAAATTTACATCATTCCACTCTTTGTTATTGTATTAAGGCAGTCATTTTGGTAATTAGTTCTCACTAAATTATATCAATCAGACTTTTAACGTTCAAGGTTACTTGTAGTTTTGTGTGACGGTACGTTATTTCCGACTGGTGGATGTTGTGAGCATTTTACCTAAACTCATAGCATCAATAACCGTCCAAGATATTCCCATCATATGTAGCAATAGCTATAAGAGAGAGAGAGAGAGAGAGAGAGAGAGAGAGAGAGAGAGAGAGAGAGAGAGAGAGAGAGAGAAGAGAAAGAGAGAAAAATTTACTTGCGCTATATATACCGCTATATTCAATAAAGGTGCTCAAATCACTTTATAAGGGTCTTTGGCCAACATAAAAACATGTTAGACGAGACATGACTGTTAAGCGATATTGCAATTGTTTCCCGACAGAGACGACGCTGTAAACAGCGAGGTACTCATTTTAACAGTGAACAAGGTGAGAGAATGCGAGTAAAGAGCCTTTTCCAAGGACTCAATTATGCGCCACTCAGAGCGGGACTCGAATCCAGTACCGTCCGATCCAAAGGCGAGTGTCATTTCACAAGATCACATGCATAGCCGCACAAAAAAGTGATGAGAGAATAGATTCATATGTATTGAAGGAGAAAAGAGCGGATGGAGTGAGTAAAGTTCTTGGATATTTATAGAAGGAACCAAATTGACGTCACTCATCTCATTGTTATTGTTTTTAGACACCCGTTTTTATGATTAGTTCTCATTAAAATATATCAGACTATAACGTTCAAGATTCCATGTAGATCTTTGGACTGGAGTGATATTTCTGGCTGGCGGACTTTGTGAGTATTTTAATTTAACACAGAGCATCAATAGAAGGAATGAATTGGACGTTAGTCAACCCGTTGTTATTGCTTTTAGACAGCATTTTATAATTAACTTATCACTAAGTTATATCAATCAGACAATGAACGTTCGCGTTTGCAGTTTTGTGTGTTAATATGTTATACCCCGATGGAGATGTCGTGAGTATTTTTCCAATACGCATAACATCCATACATTTGCAATCCGATTTAAGTTTAAAAGCAACGTAGACCACGGAAATTTTTCAATTTTGTGGACAATAAAGATTTGTTATTTATCGTCATTATTATTATTATTTTTATTATTATTATTATTATTATTATTATTATTATTATTATTATTATTATTATTATTATTATTATTATTATTATTATTATTATTATTATTATATTATTTATTAAAACAAATCGACAGTGTTCCCGTGGCAGGTGAAACGGGTACTCCTCGGGACTACTCGCATTCGCACCCCCCCCCCCCCCCAATCACCACCGCCACCACACACACGCACACAGCTCTTTTTTTTTTTTGGGGGGGGGGGGGGGCGTTGTTTGTAGAGTATAATTCAGGGTTACAATGCCCACCCCTGTCATCACGTAGTCAAGGCTTTTTGGCATCTGCCAATCCCAAATGTCTGTGTCAAGGTCGACCGTCATGTCGCGTCAACGGGTGAGGAGGAAAAAAAAAAAAAGAACTGGCATATTATTATATCATTACATTGAAAATTATGAAAACTATTTTTTATTTTGTATGAAATCCTTTATAAATTTTACGATGATCAAGAACGAAACTTTTGCCATCTACCTCTTCCTGGCGCAACATTTATAAAAATATTATTTAAAAAAATAATAACACAGCATTTATTTGGCGCAATATCCACGTGCTCAAAGCGCTTTACAAGGGGTCCCAAGGCAACAGCAATATTAAACTTGAAAGACGAGACATGACGCCTGTCAGGCGATGTGACATTTTTTCCTAACAAATTCAACGAACGGTCATGTACTCATTTTACACCTGAGTACGGTGAGAAAATGTGAGTAAAGAGCATTTTCCAAGGACTCAACTCTGCGCAACGCAGAGCGGGTCTCGAAACCTGAACCTTCCGATCTGGAAGCGAGAGTCATACCACAAAACAGGGAGGAGCACTGTTCTGTCGGCCACATAACCTCAATATTAATTAAATTTTATTTCTAATTTCATCAATTTTTGGAGTAAAAACATAGTTCTTGGTATCAAACCTATTGTAAATTCGACGCTGACCACGAATCTGACGTCAAAACAACGAAAATCCGAAAAAAAATTGTCCAATTTTTTATACTGCCACGCCCCCGATCGCCGATCGCCTCGAAAAATATGAAGCAAAGCGGGCTTTGCGAGCGATGGACCGTACCTAGGTTTATCGGCCAGGTATTTGGCCACACACATTGCGTTTTCACCCCGGTTTGCCTGATCGGGGTCTGGACCAGGATCATATCCGGGCGTGTATGGAGCCTTTAAGAAGGATTCTAGGCAGTCTGAGCGTTCATCGTATGTTGGCATGCGTGGAAGTTTCACGAAAAATTCATCACTATTATTATGTTTTCTTTCATGACCGGTTTTTGTTTTTTCAATTTCCAGCATCATTTGGGTCCTTTTGGTTTCTTCTTCTGCTAAAGCTATTTGTCTTTTTAGTTCCCTTTCTTGGACTCTTTCTTCTCGTTCTTCTCTACGTATTCTTTCTTCATGTTCTTTTTCTTCTCTATGAATTCTTTCTTCATGTTCTTTTTCTTCTCTACGAATTCTTTCTTCATTTTCTTCTCTACGAATTCTTTCTTCATGTTCTTTTTCTTCTTTTACTTTCTCTTCGCACCATGAAAATATTCTTTCCTGGGGTATTTCTAAGTCCTTTGCGAGACTTAAGTATCTTTTATATGCTTCCATGTTGCAATAAATTAGTTACGATATTTTATATATATTATATTGACAGGATACTGTTACTGACTGTTTTATTTATTTACACTTACTGGAATGAACTGTTCTATTTTTAGAAATCTCTCTCTCTTATTTCAACTTATTATGTATGTTGAATTTGATGCCTTTTATCGTTATATCTTATAAAGCAATGTGTCAATACAATGCGTAGTTATTATGAGTTGAGTCAATAACAATGTGTCAATCGCGTGTACTCTAAACTATGTTACTACGAAAAATGTATCACCAATGTGTGTGACTCGTCGTTAGTTTGTGTACAATTATTCGCAATGACGCTAATATACTAGAGTGTGATAACAATAATAGGATGCCAAAATAATCCCAAGTTATCTATCACTAAATATAACACGACGGCTAGTAGACTCCTTTTATTATTATTTAGTTTTTAAAGACTCACTTTTCAGAACATAATATATAAGTGGTTTTCGGTAACAGTAATATGCCAAAAATGCATTTAAAACAAATCACTATGCAAAACAAATCACGATGTCTATAGTTACTATGTGATGCCCAACTCATGTAAAAGAGAATAATGAAGGATATATTTACCAACTCAGTTCGTGGCTGGGACCTCTCTCTTGTTCAATGGTTGTTCAACAATTGTAATTAGGCATTGAAGAGTGTTTAACAGTGATGTCTGAAATACAAAACAATAAAATATCGTAAGATTTACAATAGTTACAAAATGTGTTCACAACACTGAGTGAATGGATGATAGGTGAATGAATCGTTATGGAATGTAAACATATTGAAAACAATTCATGAATGAGGACAAACAACAAAATGAAATGAGTGATATAATAACAAAGTGGACAAGGAATGAATGAATGAATGAAAAACTGAGTGAATAGATGAATGAATGAATGGATAATGTATGAATGAAAGAATGAAGGGAGGAATAAATGTATGAATGATTGGATAAATGAGTGAATAAACGAATGAATGGATGAATGAATGAATGGATAAATAAATGAATGAACAATGAATGAATGAATAATTTATAAATGAATAAATGAATGAAGGAATGAATCAATAAAATGCTATTCAATTTGAATGAAAGAATGAATGGATAAATTGCTATTCCATTTAAATGAAGAAATGAAAAAGAAAAAAAATTAATCCTGTTCAATTAAAATATGATCAAGTGGGGCAATTAAGAGTTTTACAATTTAAACTTTAAAGTTAGATGAAATAGATATATGTAACTAAATAAATTCAATTCTTTATATGTGTCCCCTCCAAAATGTCAGGGTCTCAAGTGAGTAAAGAGCTACTCGACTATCATAAAGATATATGTAGAATGAGGCCCCAGAAATTTACTAGTTACTATAAATGAAAAACAATTAACGATTTGTTTACAATGAAATAAAAATAATGATGAAATTTAATTAAAAGAGATAAACAGTGATCGTGGCAGTTACAAATAAGATATGAATATTTTACGTAACTTATGATAATATGTCAGGTTCGTAAGTTTACGTTTCCAGGCAGTTGATGGGCTTGGATGATCTATTCCTCTGATAACAGGATCGGACTCGTAAAATTCCACTTCCAGGCAATTGGTAATGGGTTAATATGTAATCCTTTGACAGCGGGCTCGGGTTTGATCCTTGAAGATTATACAATCAAAGTTAAAAGCTCCGGCGTCTTAATGGTGTAGATATAATATCTACAAAGTCCCAAAATATAAAAATCTTACAGTATATAGAAGGAATAGAGCGACTGGCCGTCCGGCATAGATTGTGAAGAGAAGTGAGTGTCAAATGTTAGACCTATCAGCTTTTATAATAAGTGGCTACGTGACAGAATGTAGAACGAAAAGTATTCACTAATTAGAAATTAATTCGAGGGAAGGCTATAAAAGGAAAGACGATCTAATATTAGAAGGTAAAGTTTATCTAAGCCTACCGAAATATAACTGGAGTGAGATGAATTCAGTTCTTAATAAAATAAAATTTAATAAGATAATTGTGAACAACCTTTACTGTGACAATATATATATATATATATATATATATATATATATATATATATATATATATATATATATATATATATTGGGCCAATTAGATCTGGCGGAAAGTATTTTGAGATTGACTATCATCTTCATATCTAAAGGACACTTTTTTTAAAAATCAATCACCTAACTGGCGGTCTAAAACCAATAACACAATCTGTGTGACGTCAACTTCATTCCATGGCATAATCTGCCGCATGCCATGTACACAAATCATAGATGTTGTTCATATTGATGCGATAACTGACAAAATGTTGTAAGCTATAGATAGTATGCGCTTGGCTAAGAAACTCTCACAACATTGCCACCCGGAAGTTTCACGGACCAACACAGAAAATTTTGTGTAACCTTGGATGTCTATAGTCTGGTTAATGCAGTTTAGTGAGAATTACTCATAAACGCGGATGGCAAAAAAAAAACAATAACAAAGACATGAGTGACGTCAACATCGAACTATCTTCATTCGATATGGCAGCGACGACTAATGGCGTTACATTACTTTGTTATGAGGGTCTGTCCAGGCCGCTAATTCCTCGCCGCATTCGTGTATGGTTCGTGAACCAGCCCGAAATTTTTTCGTCACAACGCAACGCTCGACTAGATGCTCTGCGCATGCGGTCTCGGGCTCTTTGCCATCACGCGTACACGCGTGGGACAGATGGAAAGTCCCCATTGATGGTATGAAGCGACGCTGACATACGGCGTGTTTATGAGCGCGAAATATCTCCGAATTATAGATGGAATAGCATTGACTACACCAAACTCTTTGTTATTGATTTTAGCCATAGCTATATGTCAATTTTTAGCTCTCACTGATTGTTTTTCCATCAGAATATAAAAATTTAAAGATGCACATAGTTTTGTGTGGTGGTATGTTATACCCGGCTGGCGGATGTTGTAAGTATTTTACCTAAACACAAATCGTTACTTCTGGCTACCCAGTCAGAAAACAAAAACAGTGATCAATCTGTCAGAACACCCATGTTATAAAAAATATGTTATTTTTATTATCACCACAGGCAACTGTGATGTGTGTGTGTGTGTGTGTGTGTGTGTGTGCGTGTGTGTGTGTGTGTGCGTGTGTGTGTGTGTGGTCACAATATTCTACCCAACACCTTTTTTACATATTTCTGATATTGACCGGTCACTCCAATGTCTTTAGTTCGCGAAATCCCAGGTTTGAGAGAGTTTCCCAAGATGAGGGTCATTTAAATCGATCGATATTTGAAAGACGAGTTTTCTGACCAAATTTTTAAATATGTTTTTTTTTTCTCCCCAGAGTATGCCAGTATAGATAGTATGCGCTTGGTTTAGAAGTTCACAACATTGCCATCCGGAAGTATAATGAACCAACATACAAAACTGTTTGTAACCATGAACTTTTATAGTCTGGTTAATACAGTTTAGTGAGAATCACTCATAAACGCGGATGGCAAAAAACAAAAAAAAAAAAAAAAAACAACAACAAACAAATGACAAAGACCAGAGTGACGTCAACTTCGAACTATCTTTAGTGGTCAGTGTTTTTGTACGATGATATAAAAACCCCGTCGTGGAGAGAGCATAACCATGCCTATTGTCCTTTCGCCCCAAAATGATCGAGCCTGTACTTAAATATAGTATGCGCTTGGCTAAGTAATTCACAAAATTGCCATCCGGAAGTATAACGGACCAACACACAAATCTGTGTGTAACCAAAACCGTTTACTGTCTGCTTAATGTAGTTTAATGAGAATTACTCATAAAAGCGTGACGTCAACTTCGAACTATCTATATAGATAGTATGCAGATGACGTCACTCAGGCCTTTGTTATTGTTTTTGCCATCCGCGTTTGTGAGTTGTTCTCACTACACTGTATTAACCAGACTATAAAAGTTCATGGTTACACAGAGTTTTTGTGTTGGTCCGTTATACTTCCGGATGGCAATGTTGTGAACTCCTCGGCCAAGCGCATTCTATCTATAGCATCCCCATTGTAATGCGTAATGTGAAATGTTTATATTTTTATCTATTGCGATAAATATAAGTCACAGACATTTCTTTTTATTATTACCTTCTACTACTCAACACGCATGGTCTATATTTCATTTCCACGTGCCCGAGGGCATTGGTCACATTGCAAAATGTGCTCAAAAATGACCCACGTAGTGAAAAGTGTTCAAAGCTTGAGATATAGATAGTTCGAAGATGACGTCACTCAGGTCTTTGTTATTATTTTTTGCCATCCGCGTTTATGAGTAATGCTCACTGAACTGTATTAACCTGACTATAAACTTTCATGGATACATACAGTTTTGTGTGTTGGTCCGTTATATTTCCGGATGGCAATGTTATGAGCTTCTTAGCCAAGGGCATAATATCTATAGATAGAATGCGCTTGGCCAAGGAGTTCACAACATTGCCATCCGGAAGTATAACGGACCAACACACAAACGCTGTGTATCCATGAATGTTTATAGTCAGGTTAATACAGTTTAGTGAGAACAACTCACAAACGCGGATGGCAAAAACAATAACAAAGGCCTGAGTGACGTCATCTTCGAACTATCTAAATCCAACCTTACAACTGGTCATTTTGCTCAGTATAACTCATGGGTATGTTTACAACTTTCATAAACAAAGCAGCGTGTTCAGATACATTGAGAAATATCCAATCGTTGTACAGCAACAAATCATGTGATCGATGACTAGGTTGGACGAAAACATGAATATAGATCGCTCCCATTCGATTTCACCAAGTAAAATCTACACTTAAGTTGATTTACCTACGGGTGACTGCCATGGGTGAATTGTCAATTCCGAGTTTTAAAAAACCCTAAAAAAACACAAGATTTATACTGTACAAATAAGGTATCAATAACACCAGAGAGATCAGACAGGAAACGCGGGAGCTCATTCCAGACATTATTTGTGAAAGACGAGCGGCCATCCGTGATTGAGAATAGGATTCAATAGTCTGATGTCACGTCCGTCCAGCAACGAGCAGCTTGGTTCTAAACAAAAACAAAATAATCGGTACTTTTTATTCTTCATGCTGGCTAGAACTTTTTCACATGCCATGTGATCAGAATGTAAAAAAGTGAAATCATGATCAGATTTATAATGTTTTTCCCCTCTGGATACACTTTTATGCTCGTCGGAGAAGTATTTCATAAGGGCGTCCGCCATTATTCCGATAGTTTTGAACCAGTTGCTAAGTTACTATACGTCGTTACAAGGGAAGTGACGTCACGATTGTTGAAGCCTATTAGCACACGTCATCAACATGGCGGCTTGGGTCATCAACAATGGCGGGTTGAGGCGAGTCCGGTATTTGTACATTGATGTTTTGCGTTTAGGTAAAATACGCACAACATCCTCATGCCGGATAAAACGTACCGACGCAAAAAAAAAAGTTTGTATAACCTTAAAAATTTATAGAAAAATGAATAAACAGTTTCATAAAAGAACCAAATTTACAAAACACGAAACGTTTCCGACTCGAAACCCTTCTTCAGTCAATAACACAACACCTTTACTTCCATTTCAGTGACAACCATTCCGTCTTGTCTTTGTACCGGCATCAAGATGGTATCCCTGGCCTCCTTCGGCACTGCCACTTCATCATCCGCATCATCCTCCTCCTCCTCCTCAGCACCTTGGAGTCATGACGTCACAGTCATTCTGATGACGTCATTGTGCATACTACTCACTTCGTCTAATTTATTCACAGTGTCTGCTCAAACGACGGATGATAAGGTAAGATACGCGTGAGCTATCGCTTCCATCTCGTTGGCTCTGTGGAACTGTGTGTTGGTAGGAGTCTCGCTCTCGGCATAGGTTCGGGTCTCCTTATGAGCGGCACACAGTTTAGTCCTTGGAAAAGGCTCTTTACTCACATTCCTTTACCGTTCTTTAGAGCCATTAGGTCCATAGAGCCGGAGTAAATCCCGGCTTCTATAGCGTGAAACGGACAATAGCAATAATTGCTTGCTTCCTTTGGATAGGACGCTAAGTCTATCGCAAAGTGCTTTCCGCCAAATCTAACAGACTCAGCTACCCATTCATTGCTGGGTGGTGAAGGGTCAGTAAAAATCTCGACTACACCCGGGATCGATCTTGGGCCCTTTGCGTGTGAAGCGAGTGCTCTACCAACTATGATATTGAGGTCCCCTTCTTTACCGCGTACTGAGGTGTAAAACGAGTAATTGGTTGTTAAGAGCGTTGTCTTTGTCGTTATTATCGTCTACAGGCGTGGTGTCTCGTCCTACATACCTACTGTTGGCTAGGAACCCTTTGTAAAGTGATTTGAGCACGTTTAGTGTCTATTTCGCGCTATACAGATCATGCTCAATCAGAAATTATATCGATGTGGAACAGAAGACGAGACAACTAGAGCATTTATCTATCGCATTATCAATAAACGTGCTCAAGACGCTTTACAATGGGTCCAAAGCCAACACTTAAACATTTAGGACAAGACATGACGCCTGTTATGCGAGAGTACATTTTTTTTTTCGACAGAGACAACGGCAATTATTTAATCTGAAAAAGATGAGAGAATTAGATAAAAGAACCTTTTTCAATGACTCAACTACGAGCTGCTCATAGCGGGACTGGAATAACTCAGGCGTCAGCCGCATTGCAGCGCCGCAAATT
>NC_088370.1:17959665-17977165 GCF_034508935.2 Berghia stephanieae | reverse complement strand
GCCATCGTGGTTCTAAACAAAGAAAATCGGTACTTCTTATTCTTCACGCTGGCTAGAACTTTTCATATGTCTTGTGATCAGAATTTGTAAAAGTCAAAACATGATCAGATTTATAACGTTTTTTATCCTCTGGATACGCTTTTATGCTCGTCGGAGAAATATTTCATAAGGGCGTTCGCCATTGTTCCGATAGTTTAGAGCCAGTTATTAAGTTAACATGCGTCATTACGAGTGAAGTCACGTTACAACTGTTGAAGCGTATTGAATAACAACTCTGTGATTAAATAACAATGGAAATTGAATGGATTTTTAAAAATTTAATGAACAAAGACAGATAACGTGGTCGGGTTTCCCCTTGCCCTATCACCAAAACACGTTGAATGACACCCTAAAGACGAAATGAGAGATGTAAGAATGGCGATGATAATAAGGCCGTATTAACACCGTTCTCACGTCTGTCATATTTCGTCTTTAGGGTATCATTTATCTTGTTTTGTTGACAAAGGGGAAACCCGAAATGCCTTCGTTTATTAAATTAAAACTTCCATTCAATTCTCTATTGTTATTTATTTCTTACAGCTTCAAGTGGCAACATTTTCATTAACAACGATTCTAGGATTTGTTCAATATTTTTATTTGTTTTTTTTTTTTTTTTTTTTTTTTTTCAATGATAACCTGTGAGGCCGATTGGTTGGGGTAAACACGCATTCACTAGAGGAGGCTGTGGGCCAGCCAATGAGCTTGGTGGCGGATGTGGTGGTAGGGGGGGGGGGGGGGTTAGGAAGGATTATGGGTATGATGACCTCATGGGGGTCATCGACACGGGGTGATGGGCGATCTGATTGAATGGATTGTCGAGTTATGACATAGGAGGTCAGGGGTCAAATAGGTACTGTGGAGGATAATATTATAGTTGTTGGGTAAAAATAGGATAATAGGATCGTCTGATTAGCGGCTGATCATATTATTATTATTATTATGACGTCATTTGAAAATGGTTGATTTTTGTTTTGTTTTGGCCGTGTCAGGTATCTGTTATATATACTAGACCACACGACCCGCTTCGCTGGGTTCACTTTCGTTATACTATAGATAGTTCGAAGATGACGTCACTCAGGCTTTGTTATTGTATTTTGCCATCCACGTTTATGAGTAATGCTCACTGAACTGTATTAACCTGACTATAAACGTTCATGGATACACACAGTCTTGTGTGTTGGTCCGTTATACTTCCTGATGGCAGTGTTATGAGCTTCTTCGCCAAGCGCATATTATCAATAGATAGTGTGAGCTTGGCGAAGAAGCTCACAACATTGCCATCCGAAAGTACAACGGACCAACACACAAAGCTCTGTGTAACCATGAACTTTTATAGCCTGGATAATACAGTTAAGTGAGAATACGCTTCATTCAACAGTCGTAACGTCACTTCCCTCGTAGTGACGCATGGTAACTTAGTAACTATCGGACCAATGGCGGACGCCCTAATGAAATATTTTTCCGACGAGCATAAAAGCGTATCCAGAGGGGGAAAAAACATTATAAATCTGATCATATTTTGACTTTTACACATTCTGATCACAGACATAGCAAATGTTCTAGCCAGCATATAAAATAAAAAGTACCGATTTTCTTTAGAACCACAAATGGTCGCCGTTGCTGGGCGACGTGACATCAGACTATTGAATCCAATTACTCATAAACGTGGATGGCAAAAAAACAAAACAAACAAAAACAATAACAAAGACCCGAGTGACGTCACCTTCGTTCTATCTATACAAAATATCAATAGAATTCATAATCCAGGAAGTCTCATTTGAATTAGTGGATTTTCATTGTCAATGAATGCAGATATATAAAAAGAAGAAAAGGAACAAAAGAAAAAAAAACCCCAAAAATTGGCCTATTTGTGTGCGCACTTACAAACTTAATTAAAAAAATAATTTAGCTTTAATATAGGACAACATCCACTAAACGTGTCGCTACAACAGCAACACTTAAAATGTGGACGGGACATGCCGCCTATATTATTAACGCTGTTAACGGCGGGTTCTCACTTTACACCTGAGTACGGTGAGAGAATGTGAGTAAAGAGCCATTTCCAAGGACTCAACTATGCGCCGAGCGAGGCTCAAACCTAGGACCCTTCCGCTCCGAAAACGAATGTTATACCACAAGACCACATAGCCGCTTTACCAGGTCAATTTTGACCGCCGCTGGGGGCTCAAAAGATTCGCCTCCGTCTTATAACATTTTGGGGGATTTCCTTCTCGCCTAATTTTTCATTCAAAAGTACAGTAAGGACTTGTACTGTTTATCTTTCCCTTCATCTCTCGACCCCCCCGTCACACCGAAGCCATCGTTCAGTTATAGTCTGACACTGAGCGTAGCCATAGTAAAGTTATAGCCTGACACTGACCAAAAAATGACTTCAAAATGCCAGTCTTTGGCCACAAAAGAAAACGAATCGTTAGTTGTATTCAATAGTTCAACCAATAAAATAACTTATTTCCTTGAGCTCTACTAACGACAACTCACTAGATGAACTTTAACCTAAAAAATGACCTCAACTGCCAGTCCTAGGCTATAGATAGAATGCGCTTGGCCAAGGAGTTCACAACATTGCCATCCGGAAGCATAACGGACCAACACACAAACTCTGTGTAACCATGAACTTTTATAGTCTGGTTAATACAGATTAGTGAGAACAACTCACAAACGAGGATGGCAAAAACAATAACAAAGGCCTGAGTGACGTCATCTGCATACTATCTATATATGTTCACGATGGCGAAGCACTGAGACCCAAAAAGACTGGTCTTTTGACGTCATTATTTGGTTTTTGCACCGCCTAGTGAGTTGTCGTTAGTAGTGCTCATGGAAACGATTGCTCTCATTGGTTGAACTATTGAATACAACTCACGATTTGTTTTCTTTTGTGGCCAAAGACAGTTCTTTTGACGTCATTTTTTTGGTCAGTGTCAAGACTATAAATTAACAATTGGTCTACTTCGGCTCACTACCCACCATTCAGTCGTCACTCATGTCTTCTCTCTCTCTCTCTCTCTCTCTCTCTCTCTCTCTCTCTCTCTCTCTCTCTCTCCCTCGCTCACTGACTCTTTCTATCCATTCAATAGATAGTATGAAGTTGACGTCACTCAGGTTTTGTCTGTCTGTCTCTCTCTCTCTCTCTCTCTCTCTCTCTCTCTCTCTCTCTCTCTCCCTCGCTCACTGACTCTTTCTATCCATTCAATAGATAGTATGAAGTTGACGTCACTCAGGTTTTGTCTGTCTGTCTCTCTCTCTCTCTCTCTCTCTCTCTCTCTCCTCTCTCTCTCTCTCTCCCTCGCTCACTGACTCTTTCTATCCATTCAATAGATAGTATGAAGTTGACGTCACTCAGGTTTTGTCTGTCTGTCTCTCTCTCTCTCTCTCTCTCTCTCTCTCTCTCTCTCTCTCTCTCTCTCCCTCGCTCACTGACTCTTTCTATCCATTCAATAGATAGTATGAAGTTGACGTCACTCAGGTTTTGTCTGTCTGTCTGTCTGTCTGTCTCTCTCTCTCTCTCTCTCTCTCTCTCTCTCTCTCTCCCTCGCTCACTGATCTTTCTATCCATTCAATAGATAGTATGAAGTTGACGTCACTCAGGTTTTTGTCTGTCTTTTCTCTCTCTCTCTCTCTCTCTCTCTCTCTCTCTCTCTCTCTCTCCCTCGCTCACTGATCTTTCTATCCATTCAATAGATAGTATGAAGTTGACGTCACTCAGGTTTTGTCTGTTGTCTCTCTCTCTCTCTCTCTCTCTCTCTCTCTCTCTCTCTCTCTCTCTCTCCTCGCTCGCTGATCTTTCTATCCATTCAATAGATGTATGAAGTTGACGTCACTCAGGTTTTGTCTGTCTGTCTCTCTCTCTCTCTCTCTTCTCTCTCTCTCTCTCTCTCTCTCCTCGCTCACTGACTCTTTCTATCCATTCAATAGATAGTATGAAGTTGACGTCACTCAGGTTTTGTCTGTCTGTCTGTCTGTCTGTCTCTCTCTCTCTCTCTCTCTCTCTCTCTCTCTCTCTCCCTCGCTCACTGACTCTTTCTATCCATTCAATAGATAGTATGAAGTTGACGTCACTCAGGTTTTTGTTATTGTTTTGCCATCCATGTTTATGAGTACTTCTCACTAAACTGTATTTCCCAGACTATAAAAGTTCATAGTTACACATAATTTTGTGTGTTGGTCCGTTATACTTCCGGATGACAATGTTGTGTGCCTTTTAGCCAAGCGCATACTATCTATAACAGCAGCAGGAAAATCGTCACATTGGTTACGATCGATGTGAACATATCATTTTTATGCAGGTCTGATAACCCCAAATTGGATTCAATAATCTGATGTCACGTCGCCCAGCAACGGCGGTCATCGTGGTTCTAAACAAAGAAAATCGTTACTTTTTATTCTTCATACTGGCTAGACCGTTTTCACGTGCCATGTGATCAGAATGTATAAAAGTCAAAACATGATCAGCTTTATAATGTTTTATTTTTTCCCTCTGGATACGCTTTTATGCTCGTCGGAGAAATATTTCATAAGGGCGTCCGCCATTGCTCCGATAGTTTAGAGCTAGTTACTAAGTTACCATGCGTCATTACGAGGGAAGTGACGTTACGACTGTTGAAGCGTATTGTTTTTGGCCCGTTGTTTTAATGGAAACATATTAATTCTGACGCCAAAATATTGCCCATTCTAACACATGTTAAATCAAGGCTAATATAAAAGTTATCACTAAATTCTATCCATCAGACTATAGATGTATAAGGTTTTACATACTTATTTAGTGTTGTTTAAGATCTGAACAAGTGCGTATGAAAGGTGCCAGACAAAGCAAGAATGATCCTTATCTTACACTGGTGCCTGCTCCTTAATTTCTTAATATATGTGGTGTTACGTTGTATACGGCTCGCGGATGTTGTATTTTACCTAAACGCATAGCATCAATATATCTGATTGCTCTCTCTCTCTCTCTCTCTCTCTCTCACTCTCTCTCCTCTTCCGCACCCCCCCCCTCTCCCTTCCCTTTCCCAACAGGCCTCTTTCTCCTCCCTTTTTCCCATACAGCATACATGTTCGAATATCTCCCTGCTATCCCATAATTCCTGCTCTATACAATCTATTAATATTACTTCCCCCTTGTCGGATCCGCTCGCATACTCATGCATCAGATCGCCACTCACGCCCTTAAGTCATGTTGAATTACGGCCCCTGACGATGCGCGGGCAATCAATGTCAATATCAAATGACAAACACTCGTCCTAAATGATTCAATTATGAGATCCCTCTAGGGGTTGATTCCAATTTTGAGCTATAGGGCGTACGTCTCACGGCGCCGGGCGAATCGCAATGATTCAGTTATGATGATTAGGACTTTATGATCATTATGATTTTATCAGGAGAGATTCTGGAATACAGACGAAAGAATGTGACCAGTCGTCTCTACGCAGTGTCATGTCGGAGGTGAACCTGATGCTTGGAAATTCATTTTACCCGGAGCTTTGTCTTTACCGAGGATTTCCACCAAAATTTCACAACCAAACCAACACAAAACTAGATATCACTGAAACATGAAAGCATACGTTCTAGTAATAGACAAATATTTCTTTGTGTGTGTGTGTGTGTCTGTGTCTGTGTGTGTGTGTGTGTGTGTCTGTTAAGCTTTTAAGCTTTTATAGATAGAATGCGCTTGGCCAAGGAGTTCACAACATTGCCATCCGGAAGTATAACGGACCAACACACAAACTCTGTGTAACCACGAACTTTTATAGTCTGGTTAATACAGTTTAGTGAGAACAACTCACAAACGCGGATGGCAAAAACAATAACAAAGGCCTGAGTGACGTCATCTGCATACTATCTATATAGCGCAATATCCACTCAACGTTCTCAAAGCGCTTTACAAATGTGTTCCTGACCAAGAGCGTCGTGTAACATGTAGAATGAGACATGACGCCTGTTAGGCGATATTACTTTTTTTTCCAGACAGAGACGACCAGGTACTCATTTTACAACTGAGTACGGTAAGAGAATGTGAGAAAATAGCCTTTTCGAAGAACTCGACTATGCGCCGAGCGAGGCTCGAACCCAGGACCTTCCGAACTGAAAGGGAGTGTCATACAAACACAAAACTAGCCAGATATTTTTTCCCCGAAACATAAAAGTAATACGTTCTAGTAATATTTTTGTTTAAATTTAACGATTTTGTGATGTACAAAAGAGCTCATAATGAGAGATATGTTGGTTGCATCGTAACGAATGTGACAATTATCCTTTAGCTGGTGAGGAAAGGGTTAATTTTCACAATTCGAGTTAACAAGTTAACCAGTCTGATAAGACTCGCGTTTAACAATTTGGCCATCAAAAACGTCCTTAAAATATCTATCAATCTAAATGACCCTGCTCATCTTGCCAAAAAATCCCCCAGACCTCAGACTTCGCGAGTGTTGTCGGTCAGATAAAGATCTGAACAAGTGTCGTGTATGAAAGGTGCCAGACAAAGCAAGAAAGAGTCTGAGGTTCGATTGCCAGTCGAGAAAGACTGTTTTTTTGGACTGTTTATATCTTCTATTTTTATCTCTTGCCTTTTCCTCACTTATCATACACACTTGTTCAGATCTTTATCTTATACCGGTGCCTTCTCCTTAATTTCTTACTTTGATTTGTTGTCAGTAACAAGCTTGGTGACAAATTTTTAAAAATCTACGATTCTCAGCCCCCCCCCCTTTTCTCTAACAGACACTCAAAATCAGCCTTTAGAATTAAAAATATTTCTCACTGTTATTGAGTCTGGCGAGTTTTTTTTTTTTTCATTTCCATTTCGAAACAGCATTTCATGCCTCCAAACCGACGTGTAAATATATGCAGGTCTGAAATCCGAACGCAATATCGTTGTAATGGACACATTTCGCGTCATTTTTTTTTATGGATGTCCATTGCAACAATGAGCCCATAAGGAATTGGGTTATCAGACCTACAAAAACAACAAAAAAATACACTTCGTTCCAGACACATAATTGAGCGAGATTCAATAACATGTAGACAATAAATATTTAATTATCAGAACTTAAGCGCATCATTTATTATTATTATTATTATTATTATTATTATTATTATTATTTTTATTATTATTATTATTATTATTATATTATTATTATTAATAATATTTATTATTATTTATTATTATTATTATTATTATTATTATTATTATTATTATTATTATTATCTCATCATCATTCATTATTATTATTATATATTATTATTATTATTATTATCATATCTATCATTATCTATCTATCATCATTCATCATCATCATCATCATCATTATTATTATTAATTATTATTATTATTATTATTATTATATATTATATATTATTTATTATTTATTATTATTATTATTATTATATTATTATTATTATTATTAATATTATTATTATCATCATCATCTATCATTATTATTATTATTATTATTATTATTATTATTATTATTATTATTATTATTATTATTATTATTATTATTATTATTATTATTATTTTGTTTGCAGCGAGTCTAAAATGTGAACCCACCAATTGAACGCATTTCAGAACATGACATCTTAAATGTTCACCATAATTTTGTTATTGAATTATCCTCGACAACATGTCGAATGCCATTACACCATAACGTTATTTAATCTTATCTCGTACGAAAATACATTCCTTATTTACAACTTTACGTCACTCAGAATCAATGAAATAATTCGTCATCGGGCGACATTATGTCTGGCACTGGAATAAATAAAGCATCGTGTTGCTATAGTAATTATTCCTGGTTTCAAAGAGTCTGAGCGAGGTGCACTCTAAATTATCTATTTAAAATATAAACATAAATTTACAATATTTTGACTCTTCTGCAGAGAAAACAAAATATAATAAAAAACGAATATTAACAGCTTTAAAAAAGAACAAAATATCAAACACGGAACGCTTCGGGCTCAAAACCCTTCTTCAGCTAACAACAGAAAACTTCCAATAAAACATAAATACATTACAAAATTCCAGAGCTACGACAGAGAAATGTTTAATTGTTGCTTGTTGTCATTAACTTTGTATGATTACTTCTTGTTGTGTTCCCGATTTGTTTTAATGTTTACCTATGGACTTGTTTTGTTAATCTGTATATGTCCCTGTGTGGTTACATGTGTGTGTGTGTATGTGTGTGTGTGTGTATGTGGAAGGGGTATAGATAGAATAAAGTTGACGTCACTCGGGTCTTTGTATTTGTATTTTGCCATCCGCGTTTATAAATAATTCTCAATAAATTGTATTAACCAGACTATAAACGTTTAAAGTTATACATAGTTTTGTGTGTTGTTCCGTTATAATTCTGGATGGCAATGTTGTGAGCTTCTTAGCCAAGCGCATACTATCTTTACGCATGTACTTTCTTTACACACACTCACACATATTATATATATATATATATATATATATATATATGTATACATGTGCGTGTGTGTTTGTATAGATAGTATGCAGTTGACGTCACTCAGGTCTTTGCTATTTCTTTTTGCAATCCGCGTTTATGAGTAATTATCACTAAACTGTATTAACGAGACTATAAACGTTCAAGATTACACACAGTTTTGTGTGTTGGTGCGGAATACTTCATGATGGCAATGTTATGAGCTTTTTTGCCAGCGCGTTCCATCTATAGATAGTGTGGGCTTGGCTAAGAAGCCCAAAACTTTGCCATCCGAAAGTATCGATAGGTCTTTGTTGACGTCACTCAGGTCTTTGTTACTGTTTTTTACCATCCGCGTTTATGAGTAATGCTCACTAAACTGTATTAACCTGACTATAAACGTTCATGGAAACACACAGTTTTGTGTGATTGTCCGTTATAGTTCCGGATGGCAATGTTTTGAGCTTCTTAGCCTAGCGCATACTATATATAACGGACCAACACACAAATCTATGTGGAATCTTAAACGTTTATAGTCTGTTTAATACAGTTTAGTGAGGATGACTCATAAACGCGGATGGCAAAAAATCCAAAACAAAACAAATAATAACAAAAACGCGAGGGACCTCATCTTCTTTCTATCTATTTGTGTGTGTGTGTGTGTTTGTGTGTTATGTCTATACGTGTATATGATGTCATTGAGATGTTGTTCTTGTTTCTCTATATTGCAGACCAATTCTACAGAAGAGATAGAAGATTCTGACGAAGACTCGCCTTATCTGTTTGAAGGAGATATCATGTTGACTTTACCGGAAGCGGAAGGTATTCTCGAATCGTCTAGATCCCGTGTCAAACGGAAGATAACGGCCAAGAAAGACCATCTGTGGCCATTGCCCATCCCATACCGGTTCAACAAAAGCCCAAAGTATATTTTGAGTGAGTTCAGAAACCAAATTATTTGACTTAAATAGTTGATAACTTCGTACCCAAAAGGTACCGAGTTCGATCACCCGCAGTTGCTCTATGTGGCCTTGAGCAAGTCACCTCTCCCTAGCTCAATTTGCGGCGCTGCACTGCGGCTGACCCCTGGGTTATTCCAGTCTTCCCTTGATATAGAACCTAGAGACAAATTTCCCCTTTGGGATGAATTAATGGAATTTTGTCTTTTTTTTTAAAAAAAAAATAATTTTTTAATTTAAAAATAATAGATATGAACATTTAAAAGCGCATTTTCTCAAAATTCTCCATACTCAGTGAGATTCCTTTTGTGTCATTTATTCCCTCATCAGGCCATATGGAACCATATTTTCATATATTCTAGACAGTACCTTTCACTTGTTTGGTATTTTATCTAAACATAGCATCAACAGCTATGTCACACATATTTATATTATGTATATTATCTTATTGGCAGACAAAACAGAACGGAACGCCGTCCAAGAGGCGATGGCTGAGATCAGCTCCCTGACCTGTATCACATTCAAAGAAGTAGATGACTCATACCCTATAAAACCAGTGCTAGATTTCAGAAAGGATTATGGGTAAAATCTATATCATATTTATTTATATTTTTTCGATATACTAGTGGAGAACTGCAATATTTGCAGGGAATTAAAGACTATTATGAACAGAACTCTTCTATTAAAAAAAAATAATTATTGAGCGTCTAAATGTATATATTATATAGCACAATATCCACTAAACGTCCATAGCCAACAACAAGACATACCATGTAGGACGAGACATAACACCTATTAGGTGATATTACACTTTTATTTCGGACAGAGACACCGCTGTTAACGGCCAGGTAGTCATTTTACACCTGAGTATGGTGAGAGAATGTGAGTAAAGAGCCTTCTCCAGGGATTTAAAGATGTTCCGAGCGATGCTCTAGCCCAGAGGACCTTCCGATCCGAAAGCGAGTGGCATACCACAAGACCACATAGCCGAAATAAAGGCTATTACGAATAGGCACTCCCTTTTTTTCATCATTGCACTCTTGTTTTGTGGAAATTAACAAAATACGAATCTTACGAGCTATGAACGATCAAAATCGGTCCAGTAGTAAAGTCTGAGGGTGCGCTCAAATAAAGCTGGCAATAGGTCGGCCAGATGGCTTTTTCCAACATCAAAGGACCGATCATTATGCCTATCAGATTTTATAAATAATTATTTGAGTCAACGGATGATGTAATTATCCTCAATTTAAGAAAGGTTTGCAAAGTACTCGTATGTTGATCTGTAAAACATAGTTTTTTAACTTTTGATTTGCAAGGTAGTATGTGGTCGTCGGCAAAAATCGTGAAGCCAGAATCTTTACGTGTAATGTAATAAATCTTGTATAATATGGAAGCGATGACCATAGATCCACAAATTTTTTTGCCTTGCAGTTGTTGGTCCTATGTGGGCAGAGAAACGTCGTTCCAGTTCCAGGAAATATCGACAGCACAGGAATGCTTCAAGGTACATGCTTACATGAAAGGAGCTATAACAAAAATATTATCCTAAAATCTTGAACTCAATGCGCTGCTTCAACGGCAGCCAATGAAGAATCTCCAGAACAGGGGAGATAGGATCGTCACGTTTTGATAACATCACCAAAATAAAAGTTGTTTGAAACTTCGTATGACCCCATGAAGATAGTCAAACTAATCCAAAATTGTATCATATCACTAATTATCAAGTTCTTGACGAAAGCAATCTATCATAACCATTTTGAGCTTTATTTTTATATAGCGCAATATCCATTAAATATACTCAAAGCGCTTTACAAGGGGTGCCTGGCCAACAGCAACACATGACATGTAGAACGAGACATGACCCCTATCAGGCGATATTACACTGTTTTTCCGGACAGAAACAACGTTGTTCACTGCCAGGTACCCATTTTACACATGAGCACGGTAAAGAGCTTTTTCCAAGGATTAAACAATGCGCCGAGCAGGCTCGAACACATGATTTTCCTATCCGAAAGCGAGTGCCATACAACTAGACCACATAGTCGCACAATCACTCCATGAAGATAGTCAAACTAATCCAAAATTGTATGATATCACTAATTATCAAGTTGTTCACAAAAGCAATCTATCAGAACCATTCCAAGTCAATACTAGAGGCTGCGCAGCTTTATGGTCTTGTGATTTGATACTTGTAAAATCGAAAACGTCTTTTGTGCAGAGGTGAAGAACAAAATCAGAATCGCTTGAGGGGTGGAATAGAAGATTTCTTGCCCTCTTGCGTTTTGGAATGCGAACTTTGTTTCCAAACGCGCACTCGTAAGCTTTCTAAATTGTAAATTGAGCTTTTATATAGTGCAATATCCACTAAACGTGCTTAAAGCGCTTTACAAAGGGTCCCTGACCAACAGCAACACGTAACATATATAGAACGAGACACGACGCCTGTTAGGCGATATTTCATATTTTTTTTCCGACATAGACAACGCTGTTAACGGCCAGATACTCATTTTACACCTGATTACGGTGAGAGAATATGAGTAAAGAGCCTTTTCCAAGGACTCAACTATGCGCCGAGCGAGGCTCGAACCCAGGACTTCCGATCCGGAAGCGAGTTTCATACCACAAGACGACAAAGCCGCACTGGTAAGCTTGTACAGCTCCTGAGTGGGAACACGTCCTTAATTCCAAAACTCAAGAGTACAAACATCTTAAATTATTTTACCACTAATCTTGGAAAACCTTATTTTAGTGAAAACAAAATCGTTGAATAATGTTTCGGGCCCATTGAATTAAAAAAAGATAATAAAAGGTGTTTTTGGCCTTTCCGATGAAAATTATTAAGATATCCCAATAATACGATAGTGTATTCTGCATCTTGAATATTCAGATTTAATTTTCTCCCAAGGACACTTTAACGTTGAAATAACGTTTAGTAAAGTTGGAAGCAGTTTTTTTTTCCCAAAATCACTTTTGTACATTCTATTTTAAATGATACTTGTAAACTTTCAAAACTCTTTCGTGCAAATATAAAGAATCGCTCGAAGGGTGAAATAAAAAAATTATTACACTCTTGCGTTTTTAAATGCAAACTTTGTTCGCGCCACGCACTCGAAAGCTCGTATATATATATATATATATATATATATATATATATATATATATATATATATATATATATATATATATATATATATAGGGATTGGGAATACATCTGTAATTCAAAAGCGCAAGATTCTAATTCTCCTACATTGAATGATATCCACAGAAAGGCGTGTTACTCCATGAGCTAGGACATGCCCTAGGGTTTTGGCACGAGCAATCAAGGCCAGACAGAGATGACTACGTCAAGTACCTGAAGAAAAACGTCAAGAAAGGAGAAGGATTCAACTTCAACAGGGTAGGTACTCTGTCTGCTGATTGACTTACTTGACTTCTTGCCAGTAGGATTCAGTAGTCTGACTTCACGTCCGCCCAGCAACCAGCACCAGAAAATTGATAGTTTTTTTTATTATTCATGCAAGCTAGAAATTTTTCACGTGTCATGTGATCAGAATATGTGAAAGTCAAAACATGATCGATTTATGATGTTTTTCTCTTCTAGATACACTTTTATGCTCGTCGGAGAAGTATTTCATAAGGGCAGTGATGGAGATAAATGGCGTTCATAATTTTCCCGAAACTTTATAACCAGTTGTATGCGTCTTTTTTCCCCGACAGAGACAACGCTGTTAACAGCCAGAGTACGGAGAGAACGTGTGAGTAAAGAGTCTTCTTCCATGAATCCAAAGGGTGGCAAGCAATTGCCATTGTCCATTTCGCTCTACAGAAACCGGGATAAACTCCGGCTCCATAGGCCTCATGCCTTTGAAGAAGACTACTACCTAATATTCACTCACTAATATTTTTCTGTCCATCTTATTGGCTCGTGTATTTAGGAACATCTAGCCTTTGGTTTATCTATTTTTTTCTATCTGTTAAGATTCTATCATGGAGTCTTTGGGAACTCCTCCTTCCATTCGTCCGTCGTTCTCCGACATTCTCAGACAACCAATCGATATTTGAAGGACGAACTTTCTGGCCAAAATTTGAATGCAAAATTTAAAAAATAAACCAAAAAACCTTAAGCGTTTATATATTCACTAAACGTGCTCAAAAGGCTTTACAAGTGGTCCCAATTAGATCTTTAAATGATTCAACAGTTGTCAGATTTTTTTCTACATCCTACAAATTTTCCTTACATCGTTCCTTGTCTATCGGTGACCGGTCATATGATCCTTGTCCCGATATAAAACAGTTCAAACATGATATAACAGTATTAAAAATTAACTATTTATATAGCATAATATCCATTAAACGTGCCCAAAGCGCTTTACAAGTGGTCCCTGGCCATCAGCAACTCTAAAGATGTAGGACAAGACATGACGCCTGTTAGGCGATATTACAATTTTTCCAGACAGAGACAACGCTTTTTAACGGCCAGGTACTCACTTTACATTGAGTACAATAAGAAACTGTGAGTAAGGAGCCTTTTCCAAGGACTCAAATATGCCCAGAGCGAGGCTCGAACCCAGGTCTTTCCCATCCGAAAGTGAGTGTCAAACCACTAGACCACCTAGCCGCATACCCGTGGTTATTTTTCTTGTTGTTGTTGTTTGTTTGCTATAAAAATAATTTTATTTTTCAGAGTACGTAAGTGTTAGTAATAAAATGCTTTCCATCCCCTTTACAGGAAACGTGGGGTGATATAGAGAATCTTGGTGTCCCTTATGATGTTGGGTCTATCATGCATTACGGATCTAGGGTATGAATTCATGTGGTTTATTTTTCTGTTAGAACGCAGCTAAGGGAAGAGGCGAAGAAAGAGAATAAGAGGAAGAAAATGATGAAGACGAAGAATGAGTAGGTGATGCTGCTGATGATGATGATGATAGAGGATAAGTTGATAGTGATAACCATGAGGATAAAATATTTGATGATGATGATGGCGACGATAATGAGGATGATGATGATGATGATGATGATGATGATGATGATTGAGCTTTTTTTTAAAATGAGCTTTTATATAGCGTAATATCCACTAAATAGGCTCAAAGCGCTTTATAAGGGGTCCCTGACAACAGCAACACGTACCATGTAGAACGAGACCACGCCTGTCAGGCGATATTACAATTTTTTTTCCGGACAGATACAACGCTGTTAACGGCCAGGTACTCATTTTACACCTGAGTGCGGTGAGACAATGTGGTAAAGAAACTTTTTCCAAGGACTCAACTATGCTCTGAGCGAGGCTCGAACTCAGGACCTTTCGATCCGAAAGCGAGTGTCATACCACTTGACCACATAGCCACACCAAATGATGATGATGATGATGATGATGATGATGATGATGATGATGATGAGGAGGAGGAGGGGGAGGAGGAGGAGGAGGAGGAAAGAAGAAGAAGAAGAAGAAGAAAGAAGAAGAAGAAGAAGAAGAAGAAGAAGAAGAAGAAGAAGAAGAAGAAGAAGAAGAAGAAGAAGAAGAAGAAGAAGAAGAAGAAGAAGAAGAAGAAGAAGAAGAAGAAGAAGAAGAAGAAGAAGAAGAAGAAAAAGAAGAAGAAGAAGAAGAAGAAGAAGAAGAAGAAGAAGAAGAAGAAGAAGAAAAAGAAGAATTTCCACTGCACCAGTATATAATTCCAATTTCAGTTCTTCTCCAAAAATAACCGTGATCCAACCCTGGTGACAAAGGATCCCCTACTCCAACGGGACTTGGGCCAGAGGCGGGCCATGTCCTTCTATGACGTTAAATTGGCCAACATGGTCTACTGTGCCGGTATGTGCAACGACAATTTTTAAAAATTAAATTACAATCTATTTTGACCGACGTAGACATATTTGCAGGTCTGGTAACCGATCGAAAAATTATTGGCTTGTGTTAACGTTGTTGCAATGGACAACATCTTGCGTTGGTTTGAGATCATTTCAATTACAACAATGAGACAATAGCATATTAATTGTGTTAATAGACCTCCAAATAAACATGCGTCTTTTTTGACCATTTTTTTCCTGAACATATTTTTTACACGAAAATAAAATGACGCCAGGCGTCAGCCGCAGTGTACTCGGCGTCAATGTATGACCCACCACATCAAAACAATCAGGCCAACTAGGTGTCGTAAAAATACTTAAATATTAAAAATGGCCATAAATATATATATATTTTCTAATATTTGTCAATTTAAAAAAAACTACATCAACAGACAAAAGAAATAAAAAACACCATTAAAATTGGACCCGAGTAATAAATTGTTTTGGATAAAAATTCAATTTTCAGCATTTTGCTCATCCTGACAGGATACCGAAATCGAGCTGGGTGGAATAGGAGGGGAGGGGGAGGGGGAGAGGAGGCCGTACAGCTAAGCCACGTGCTCAATGGATCCCTAGATAACAGCAACACTTAACATGTAAGATGAGATGAGAGGGCGACGAGGATGAAGATGTTAGGCGATATTACAATATGGACGAAAAGTGTGATTTTTAAAAACTGGTTCCTATTTCAAAAGGCGCCTATTCCATATACAAACAGCTCTAGGTGCCTTTTCAATACAAACATCAAAGCTACAATAACAGGTTATACACAAAACATACTGAAGACGTTCATATCATAAAAAAATAATATATTTTAAACGGAAACTGGTTTTAATCCATCAATAAATTTAAATTCTTCATCTCCCAGACATTTGCCGCAATGCCAAATTTTCCTGTCTCCACGGAGGGTACCCAGACCCCAAAGACTGTAATCGATGTCGGTGTCCCGACGGGCTGGGCGGAACGAAGTGCCAATACTCCGCTCCAAGTAGAGGTATGTGTAAAAATAAACAGGATTCTCTTTTTACCTATCTATGCTTGCAGTTGTAGATTTAATCTATAGTACGGAAGTGGTTTTTGCACTTGTTCTAGGCGTTTTTTTTACATAATAGAAGTCTCTGCAGACTGATGAAAATTACAGGAGCAATGTCGGCTAAAACTTGAGAGTTTTTTGTCTCCATTCTTAATATAGTATCCTATAATCCAAAACGTATTGAGCATTCTTTAAAAAACTACAAGTCTAATCATCTGTCAATTATAATTAATATATGTAAATTTGATATGTAAAATAAATAGAATAATGAAAACATAAATGATGAAATAATAGTGCTCAAATATTATATGAAAGGAGCGGTAAATATAGCCCATTTAGTGAAGAAAGATGTGATACAGGGGAAAATGGAGGGCAAACGAAGAAGGGGAAGACCTAGGCCTAGTTATATAAAGAATATCCTAGAATGGACAAAAATGAATGGAAGAGAGTTTTATGATACCGTCAACAGATGAAGGGAATGGACGGCCTTTTGTCATCACAGAATGCGGGCAGTCAATGTCAATGAGGACGACGCTGGATAGTGAGTGAGTGAATGAGTAGTGAAGATTGCAGCTGCAAGAAACACTCTGTTGATGAGAACAATAATTATACATTTTATGCATATTGAAAATCCTCCCCAAAAAACAACGCTTATGGTCGAAACGTTTGGGTGATTACTCCTTTATAATAATATGATTCAAAGATTCAAGCCTTGTTTTATTCAGAAAAGTGAGTGGGGCAGTCACTTGTGTTGATAACAACGCGAAAATGTTTCATTCTCTATTGTCTTCTGGCACTTTCCTATTCATTTCATTTCTTGTTATTGTTATATTTCTCGTTACCTCCAGGAGGACGGTGTGGCGGACCATTGCTAGTTGAGAATGGGAACCGTTACACAATCAAATCTCCAGGGTACCCGTGGGCTTACATGCCAAATACGGAATGTACGTGGCTCTTACAGGTAAGCTCGAATTGCCTTATTTCATCTTCTTTGTCTTTGCTAGTGAGCTTTTATAGATAGTATGCGCTTGGCTCAGAAGCTCACACTATTGCCATCCGGAAGTATAACGGACCAACACACTAAACTATGCGTAACCTTGAAAGTTTATATTCTGGTTAATACAGTTAAGTGAGAATTACTCATGAACATGGATGGCAAAAAGCAACCACAAAGACCTGAG
>NC_088370.1:17939665-17952165 GCF_034508935.2 Berghia stephanieae | reverse complement strand
ATGGAAGTGATTATATTATTATTATGATCGTATTTTATCTTCGGCAGCTCCAGACCGCAAGGAAGTGACCACAACCAAGGGAGCTAACCCTGATATCAATTCGGTCACCACAGAAAAATCAGACACGCGAAATACCTCGGTAAATAAGTTGATACAATTGATATTAGTGGGAAAAGTCTTCATAAAGATTGTACTACGTCATTTTGCTTCATTTTTATACATTTTGCTTTTGTTTTTGTGTTTTAGTTGTTTTGTTTTTCTTAGTTTGTTAGTTATTCCAATTGAAGGGTTTAGTTGGGTTTTTTAAAAAACCTAAAAATGCAGACACCATTTCAATCCTTGGATATTTCGCCCTCCTTGTACTCAGTAATTATGACCTCGTCATCTCTGACTGACACAGTAGAAATATCAACTAATTCATCGATTAGTCCCGCCCCCCCCCCCCCCGCCCACATTATACTTAGTAATCATGACCTCGTCTGACTGGCACAGGAGAAATAAATATTAACTATTCGTGTGCGGCTATGTGGTCTCATCGTACTCAGGTGTAAAATGAGTACCTGGCCGTTAACAGCGTTGTCTTTGTCCTAAATATTGTAATATCGCCTAACAGGCGTCATGTCCCGTCCTACATGTTACATGTCTTGTAAAGCTCTTTGAGCACATTTAGGGGGTATTGCCTATAGATAGAATGCGCTTGGCCAAGGAGTTCACAACATTGCCATCCGGAAGTATAACGGACCAACACACAAACTCTGTGTAACCATGAACTTTTATAGTCTGGTTGATACAGTTTAGTGAGAACAACTCACAAACGCGGATGGCAAAAACAATAACAAAGGCCTGAGTGACGTCATCTGCATACTATCTATATAAAGCTCAACTTAAAAAAAAAATAATTTTAAACTTATTCATCTAGTAGTGCCCCCCCCCCCCCTTGTACTCAATAATTATGACCTCGGTATCTCTAACCGGCACAATAGAAATATTAACTAATTCATCAATTAATTTGACTAGCTAGATCACTTGGACTGTATCACATTCATCACTATCGTCAATAACTTCTAGAAATAGAAAAACTGGACTTGGACGTGAGTACTGCATACGAACCCTATCAGTAATAACAGTACAAATATTATTTGGGAATAATTCGTATTCTTATATATTAAATCTCTCCTTACCAATCATAGGAAAATCGTCACATTCGTTGCGATGCAACCAACAAATTTTACCATTCTGATTTCATTTGTACATAACAGATTTTCAAGAGAAAAATAAATAACTATAGAAACATGACACTGGGTTGTACAGCTTATTTTGCTGAACAATATCATGTATAGAATGTACTTGTTTCAGTAAGAAAATTATATTTTTGTGTTAGGTGGGTGTGAAGTTTTGGGGGAAAACTCTGAAAATGGCTAGCTAGTAAGGAGAGAGTTAATTGGACCAAAATGATATTTTTAGTTGATTAGAAGAAAAATGTTGATTAAGTTTCCAATTTGACAAGGTTTTTTTTCTTTGATTGGTTACCTCCCTTAGATGACGGCCCAAACACCCAGCAGCTTGACCATCTGGTCACCATGGTCAGCGTGCAGTAGGACGTGCGGTGGTTGCGGTCGAAGGTCAAGGACGCTGCAATGTCGAAGTAAACGGGATTGTGGGTAAATGAGATTTTTTTTTAGCAAAATGTAAAAACAAAAAAAAAAAACAAAAACAAAAACAAACAAACAAAAAACACAAAAAAACAAACATAATTCTTTATAACCCATCGTCTCAGCACGATATTAGACAGATTGCGCATCGGGGCTCTAACGGGGCCGATTAGAGATAGACGACGATTGGGATTGTTTGGAAGCTTTAACCCTTTGCCCACTAGTCATTATGACATCCGAAATGCTATCGCCTTCTACATCTACGCCAGAACAGAAATAGAGGGTGGAGCCTACCATGATATAACATTTTATGGAGCCCTAATTTCGTCATATCAGTTCTGTCCACTGACAGGTGGGTGGGTATCGCTTTCCAGAACTTGTGTCCTTATATGAAATTCTGAGTTTTTGACCAATCAACGATTGCTCTTTTGATAGCTCGCTTGTCAAAATGAGTCAGCTCAACCCTTGATTTATGTACAGGCATCACAGGCGGTATATGTTGTGTAACTTCAAAGACCACGTTTGACCGAAAGCGATGAATGGAAGCCCTATTGTGGCGTGGAGAACGAGGTCTTGTATGTATAGTTACGTCATATCTCAACGCTCGTGAATTCTTAGTACGGCTGGACTCACAATCAAAACACGAAATATGTGTTTTAAACTCTTGAATCAATCGAGTTACATCAGTGCGTTCGTCTCATTGAGAAATGAAAAACGATATATAAATCAAGAACATCGACCGGAAAACAAGGAAATTATCATAAAATTATAAAATTTGAGAAAGCTGTTTTCAAAATCAAATCTATTACAAAAAAGGTTATTTCTAGACCGATTTTTATGAGACAAAGACAATTTTTCTCCACTTTTCAAGCTGATTTCAACAATGAGGTTTTCAAATTTATCGCGATAAGATTATTTGTCATTATTTTTTTTTTATACCCAATTGACTGCTCAGGAAATGAATACGTAATCCTTGGCGGCTAGCGAGTAGGTGTTAAATTTTGCTTACCCTTTCCCACGTAGACGCACGCACACACACACACACACACACACACACACACACACACACACACACAGACTTATCGTCATCTAGCATCCTATCGTTCGGCTCGACGATTAAAAGGGGTTCGTATCGTCGCTAAAATAATTACAAAATACATATATTTAAAATATATTTATGGTAATATGAATTAAATATTTTAATGCTCTAATATATCAAGAATGATCATTATTATGATTTATTACGGTGTGAATTGAATTTGACTTTTAAAACTGAAGTTTAATCTGACACCCTACTCGCTGTTATCATTCGAGTCTAAGTTGTAATAAGGCAACTTTGGCCAGAAGTGAAAGACATACATTGTGTGTTCAGTCTGTGTGTGTGTGTGTGTGTGTATGTGTGTGCGTCTGCGTGGGAAAGGGTAAGCAAAATTTAACACCTACTCGCTAGCCGCCAAGGATTACGTATTCATTCCTGAGCAGTCAATTGGGTATTAAAAAAAAAATAATGACAAATAATCTTATCGCGATAAATTTGAAAACCTCATTGTTGAATCAGCTTGAAAAGTGGAGAAAAATTGTCTTTGTCTCATAAAAATCGGTCGAGAAATAACCTTTTTTGTAATATATTTGATTTTGAAAATAGCTTTCTCAAATTTTATAATTTTATGATAATTTCCTTATTTTCCGGTCGATGTTCTTGATTTATATTTCGTTTTTCATTTCTCAATGAGACGAACGCACTGATGTAATTCGATTGATTCAAGAGTTTAAAACACAGATTTCGAGTTTTGATTGTGAGTCCAGCCGTACTAAGAATTCACGAGCGTTGAGATATGACGTAACTATACATACAAGACCTCGTTCTCCACGCCACAGTAGGGCTTCCATTCATCGCTTTCGGTCAACCGTGGTCTTTGAAGTTACACAACATATACCGCATGTGATGCCTTTACATAAATCAAGGCTGAGCTGACTCAAGTTGACAAGCGAGCTATCAAAAGAGCAATCCGTTGATTGGTCAAAAACTCAGGATTTCATATAAGGACATAAGTTCTTGAAAGCGATATCCACCCACCTTCAGTGGACAGAACTGATATGATGAAATTAGGGATCCATAAAATGTTATATCATGGTAGGCTCCACCCTCTATTTCTATTCTGGCGTAGATGTAGAAGGCGATAGCATTTCGGATGTCATAATGACTAGTGGGCAAAGGGTTAAAGCTTCCAAACAATCCCAATCGTCGTCTATCTCTAACGGGACCCGTTGGCGCAAACTCAGTATTATGTCGGGATGTATTCTTAGCGCAAGAAATTTGATTTGTCACCAAAGATATCTTCTTCTTCTTCTTCTTCTTCTTCTTCTTCTTCTTCTTCTTCTTCTTCTTCTTCTTCTTCTTCTTCTTCTTCTTCTTCTTCTTCTTCTTCTTCTTCTTCTTCTTCTTCTTCTTCTTCTTCTTCTTCTTCTTCTTCTTCTTCTTCTTCTTCTTCTTCTTCTTTTTCTTCTTCTTTTTCTTCTTCTCCTTCTTTTTGTCTTCCTCTTCTTCTTCTTCTTCTTCTTCTTCTTCTTCTTCTTCTTCTTCTTCTTCTTCTTCTTCTTCTTCTTCTTCTTCTTCTTCTTCTTCTTCTTCTTCTTCTTCTTCTTCTTCTTCTTCTTCTTCTTCTTCTTCTTCTTCTTCTTCTTCTTCTTCTTCTTCTTCTTCTTCTCTTCTTCTTCCTTCTTCTTCTTCTTCTTCTTCTTCTTCTTCTTCTTCTTCTTTCTTCTCTTCTTCTTCTTCTTCTTCTTCTTCTTCTTCTTCTTCTTCTTCTTCTTCTTCTCTCTCTCTTCTTCTTCTTCTTCTTCTTCTTCTTCTTCTTCTTCTTCTTCTTCTTCTTCTTCTTCTTCTTCTTCTTCTTCTTCTTCTTCTTCTTCTTCTTCTCTTCTTCTTTTCTTCTTCTTCTTTTTCTTCTCTCTTCTTCTTCTTCTTCTTCTTCTTCTTCTTCTTCTTCTTCTTCTTCTTCTAGTATGATTTTATATCTGCAGTCCTGTATCGAAGATGAAGGTACTCGTCTTTTTGAGTGCTTCTAGCGGGCCGAAAAGTTTGGGTATTTTTTATACGAAGAGAGGTTGCAGAGGGCCATATCTTGTCTCTAAGAGTTGTGTATCTTCTGCACTGCTCTGTATCTTCCTCCTCCTCCTCAGAGCAGACCGGTGTCAGTTTTATGCGTCTGTCCATATACTTTTTTAGTCTATTGTGTCCTGTCATGAGGCGTAACAGGATTACTTGTTAATGTCTGGGCAGCAGATGGTAATCATAACCATACGGCTATGTGGTCTTGTGGTATGACATTTGCTTTCGGATCTGAGGGTCCTAAGTTCGAACATCGCTCGGTGCATAGTTGAGTCCTTGGAAAAGGCTCTTTACTCACATTCTCTCACCGTACTCAGGTGTAAAATGAGTACCTGACCGTTAGGGCAGCGTTGTCTCTGTCGGGAAAAATGTAATATCGCCAAACAGGCGTCATGTCTCATTCTACATGTTACCTGTTGCTGTTGGTCACGGGCCCTTTGTAAAGCGCGTTGAGCACGTTTTGTGGACATTGCGCTATATAAAAGCTGAAGCTCGAGTTATCGCGGATAATTAATAAACACATTCTTTTAATTTGAAAAAAAAAACAACTAAAAATTCTTATTTCACGGACCACACACAAAACCATAAACTTTTATAGTCTGGATAATACAATTAAATGAGAATTACTCATAAACCTGGATTGGAAAAACAATAACAAAGGCCCGAGTGACGTCAACTTTATTCTATCTATATAAAAGCTCAATTATTTTTATCATTCCAGAGATGACCACGGAACGACTCAAACCCAAATCTGCAGCACCCAGCCTTGTCCTCACTACCAGGCCTATGCCTGTCCTCACACAGTCGAGGAGAGATACAACTGTGGATGGCTCAAATATTGCACAAGGTGAATAGACATTATTTAACTGAACGAATGGACGGGTGAATGAATGAATGAATGAACAATGAATTAACGGATTATTTATAAATAGGTGAATGAATAGGTGAATGAATGATTATATAAATGAATAAGTGAATTAATAAATGAATGAGTTAAATGCTATTCAGTTTGAATAAAAGAATGAATGGATAAATTGCTATTCCATTTAAGTGAAGAAATAACAAAAAATTAAGGTAATCCTGTAGAAGGGAGTACAATTAAAATATGATCAAGTGGGGCAATTAAGAGTTTTACAATTTAAACTTTAATGTTAGATGAAATAGATATATGTAACTAAATAAATTTAATTCTTTGTATGTGTCCCGTCCAAAATGTCATGATCCAAGTGAGTAAAGAGTTACTCGACTGCATAAAACAAAGATATGAAGAATAAGATCCCAGAATTTACCAGTTACTTTAAAATGAAGAACAATTAAGGATTTGTTTAAGATGAAATAAAAAGAAAGATGAAATTTAATTAAATGAGATGAATAATGATTATGGCAGTTACAAATAGAAATTAGCAGATATTACGTATCTTATGACAATATAATATCAGACGGGTACGTTTGATGAGAATCCACTTCCAGTTGAGAAGGGTTGTATTCTTTCTCCCACGGCGGGCTCAGGCTTGATTAACCGCTTGTCTGGAGAACCGCTGAAAGTTTTCTATACCTTATCAACTGAAGATGCAGATGACTGGCAAAATTAAAGACGCTCTACTAAAAAGATTTAGATTAACGGAAGATGGTTACCAGGAAAGGTTTCACACTCCAAACCTGAAAGTGGAGAAGACTTTAATACAATTGTGAACCGAATTACTCAATTTTTAAATCGATGGCTTGAGTTGGCAAACGTAAAACAAGACGACTTTGCAGGCCTTTAGTATCTAACGCTGAAGAATCGAATCTATCAAGCTTGCAACCCAGATTTAGTCGCATTCACAATACTCGGTGATTCAAATCGTGAACTCACCACTTTTCACAACATGCGCCTTAAGTCGTACCTAAATCTCAATCATAAGGTGATTATATGTTTAGGATATAACTTATTATGAATCTCATGTGATGTCTATATACATTAATAATGAACAGCGTCGAGTTTTTCATTCCCTGATATTGTGTTCCTGATCTTTACATATCGTTCATGTCTTGTTGTTTTTTCTTTCTTTTCTTTTGTTGTTTCTCGTTGTTTTTATTTATCTATTTTTTTTTTAAAATATAATTGCTTATGTCTTTAGAACCAGAACGGAAATGCGTCAATGTGTGACGAGATGTTGCCCAAACTATGAAGACAAGAATTCTGTGTGTCAGCCAGTATCAGCAAACCGCAAACGGAAGAAGTGATTGGAGGTCACCGGAAATGACGTAGAGGAATCATGGGGATCATCTCTATCATCTTACACATTGATATAGATTGTATCAAAGAATGTTTTTTATTCTTCTATTTTGAATCTAGGAAAGCCTTGTGATTTTATTATATATTGATCTTTATTAAGACTTTACCCAGGACATTCAACTGGCTCCAGATGTAGCTAGGTCTACATCCAATTTGCGTCATTGTTTTTTTTTTATTTTTGGGGGGGGGGGGGGGGGGGGGGGGGGGGGGGAAGGGGGGTGGGGGGGTTTCTTGTTTCTGGTTTGTTTTTGTTATTTTTGTCTTTTTTTTTGTCGTCTTATTATTTTTTTTGGGTATAAATATATATATATATGTTTTTAATTAATTCATTTATTTGTTTGTTCAAGCACGTTTGTATTTGTGTCTTATTACGTAACATTTGCGAAAAGTCTAGCACTGTACCAAGTAAATTACTGAACTCTATTAGCAACCCTACTACCCCTCGGCCACAAAATAACATAAAATAAAAAAAAAAAACAAAAACAAACAAACAAAAAGAAACTAAATATGTGACCCATTGCCTCAAAACGGTGTATACTTATATTTGTATTTTTTTGTTTTATTGTTTTGTTTTTTTTTTGGGGGGGGGGGGGGGGGGGGTTGTTACTCGTTTGGCGAGAATGACCCATGACCCAAAATCGTTCAAATTGTATTCATTCAGCACCGAAAGATAATTTCATATGACCAACCAACCAGCTATCTTTTGCACCTCGATTAAACCCTCTCCTTACCAACCATATGAAAATCGTCACATCCGATACGATGCAACCAGCATATTTATCATTCAGATATCTTTTGTAAATCACACATTTTAAAGAAAAAACGTTTTATTCTAGCTATTAAAAACTTGACACTGTTTTGCAGCGTTCATTTTGCTGATCAATATTATGCTTTGGTCGCAGGTTCAAACCCCACCATCGCCGCGAAATATTTTTTATTCTCTATTGTCTTCTGGCACTTTTCTACTCACTTCATATCTTGTTGTTACCATTATGCTTAGTATGTATTTGTTGCTTTTCTGTTTGGGTAAGAAATAACTATTTTTGTGTTGGGTGGGTGTGAAGTTTTGGGGAAAATTCTGAAAATGGCTGGTGAAGAAAGGGTTAATTCAATGAAACGAGAATAATGCATTCGTTGAATAACATTAATTTGTGACCCTTCGTCTCAAAATGGTATCATGTCGATATAAACTTGAGATTTTATACTTTAAAAAAACTTCAGCTTTTATATAGAGCATTATCCACTAAACGTACTCAAAGCGCTTTACAAAGGGTCCCTGAGCAACAGCAACACGTAACATGCAGAATGAGACATGACGCCCGTTAGGCGATATTACAAATTTTTCGGAGAGGGACAACGCTGTTAACGGACAGGTACTCATTTCACACGTGGGTACGGTGGGAGAATGTGAGTAAAGAGCCTTCTCCAATGACTCAACTATAAGCTGAGCGAGGCTCGAACCTAGGACCATCCGATCCGAGAGCCAGTGTCATACCACCCGACCACATAGTCGTAACATAGTAATAATATTGTTATTTTGTGAGTGCTCTACCGTATCATGAGGAGGTGTTCAGAGCGCATTATAGTACATGGGTATCAACGATTAAATTTGGAAAAGAACAAAATCTTAAGGTGCTTTTTAAACATATCTTCCTATGAATAAATTGATTCTTTTGGATTGTCAGACCTGCGAATAAATACATTTTTGGCATCGTTCGACGTGCACTTATTTGCAGGTCTGATAACCCAATTAATTATGGGCTGATTGTTGTAATGTAAATCTTTAAAAAACTACACAAAATATTCTCCATTAGAAACAATGTTAAACTAGGCCCTTAATTGGGTTCCCATGCCAGACCTGCATATTAGTTCACGTTGGCCAGGTTGTATGTGATAAATAAATTTTGACAATTTATGATACAACTTTTGCCCCAAACATGAATCAATACGAAGGCCTGTCATTACTGTAGTTATATGTGTAAATAAATAAACATTTTTTTTTCAATTCTCATTATTTTACAATCCGAGTTTTATGCTTGAGATGTGTGTACGATATATTATGTTTGTGTGAGCATGTGTGTGCGTGTTTGTGTGTGTTTGAAAGATTGGAGGTAAAAGCGAGGCTGACAAAAAACAAAAGGGAGAAACAGGGAGAAAAAGAGAGAAAGATAGAGGTAAAGACTAAGAGAAAGGCAGAGAAAGAGAGAAAGAAAGAAAGAGAGAGAGAGAGAGAGCGAGAGAGAGAGAGAGAGAGAGAGAGAGAGAGAGAGAGAGAGAGAGAGTATAACTTACTTGATATAACGATTTGATATACCAGAAACCATTTACATATTTCCTAAGCTTGCTAAAAATGCATTTTATGCGTTGATTATTTTCTATTTATGTTCTATTTATATACATAATGCTAACCACAATCTATGTGTAACTTTGAACGTTTATAGATAGAATAAAGATGACGTCACTCGGGTCATAGTAACTGTTTTTTGCCATCCATGTTTATGATTAATTCTCACTTAATTGCATTATCCAGACTATAAAAATTCATGGTTACACAGAGTTTTGTGTGTTGGTCCGTTATACTTCCGGATGGCAATGTTGTGAGCTTATTAGCCAAGCGCATACTCTCTATAGTCGGGTTAATACAGTTTAGTGAGAACTACTCATAAACATGGATGGAAAAAAACAATAACATAGACCCGAGTGACGTCAACTTCGTTTAGCCTCATTGTGCATCGAGCAAATTTATTCGGTATTCCATCATATGAATTCGAGAGAGTTAAAGAAGGGATTTAAGCTCGAAACTTTATGTGTAATTTTCCATTTTTTTAAAGCTGTGTCTGTATGAAGGCTGGTTTTCCAAAACTCTTTAAGTCGATTTTTCTAGCTTTTGAGATTTTCCATCCGTGAGATAATTTGAAATATAAACTTTATTTTTAAGCATCAATGGGCATTATCTATATTAACTTTCCATGTGCTCGAGGTCATTGGTCACATTGCAAAAGTGTTCACAGATGTTGAACTATCTAGCATTACGTCATTGTGTTCAGCTTGGCACATGGGTATGTTTACAACTTTCATAAACAAAGCAGCGGGTTTACATTTGTTCAGAAATGTCCAATCGTTGAACAGCAACAAATCACGTGATTGATGACTCGGTTGGACAAATACATGAATATAGATCGCTCCCATTGGCACAAAAAGTTTTATGTCAATTTGGAGTTTACACATGATACAATGGTAGATTGAATGTGAACTTTTAAGGGAAATAATCTGAATATTTCACAATGGGACATACCGTGGCCTTTGTAAAGTTATGGCCTGATACTGACCAAAAAATGACGTCAAAATGCCAGTCTTTTACCACAAAACAAAACAAATCGTGAGTTGTATTCAATAGTTCAACCAATGAAATAACTTGTTTCCATGAGCTCTACGACAACTCACTAGACGGTGCAAAAACCAAATAATGACGTCAAATTGCCAGTCCTTTTGGATTTCAGTATCAGGCTATAACATAACGATGGCTACGGACATACAGAGTTAGAGAGTTTTGGAAAACCACTCTTCAGCTATTTTTGTATATTACCTTTTACAACCGACAGCTTCTTGCAGCTTAGTCGTCACAATGATACGTTATAAGTTTCTATTCTAGCAATTCTGCCATCTTAAGACAATGGGTTGCATTTTGGAATAAGTAAACCGTGTGCTCCTTTATCTTTAAATCTATCATGTTGTAGCTATATCCAATTTTTGTAATAAAACATATAGATAGTATGCCATTGGCTAAGAAGATCACAACATTGTCATCCGGAAATATAACGGACACAACACGCAAAACTATGTGTAACCTTATCGTTTATAGCCTGTTTACTACAGCATAGTGAGAATTACTCAATATCGAAGACACAAGTGACGTCAACTTAATTCCATTTATAGATAGAATGAAGTTGACGCCACTTGAGTCTTTGTTATTGTTTTTTGCCACCCACGTTTAAGAGGAATTCTAACTTAACTGTATTATCTAGACTATAAATGTTCATGGTTACACATAGTTTTGTGTGATGGTCCGTTTACTTCCGGATGGCAAGGTTGTGAGCTTTTTAGCCAAGCGCATACTATATATATATACATATATATATATATATATATATATATATATATATATATATATATATATATATATATATATATTGACTTAGAGTGACGTAACCCAGGTAGAAAAATGGGCGTTCGGATCAAGAAAATGACATCGTCAATAATTACTCAATTTGACCCAACATGAAATGCGACCATTTATTGTCCTACGTTGTCAGAATTATGTTCATGTTTTAATATTTCTATAGCACATCATGGCTGTTTTAACATTTATTATTAAATAATAGGGAAAATAGTGTGACGTAAAATACTGGTTCCAATCTCTTTGGAAGTGTGAAACCAGTCCTCCGGAGGAATAGATACATACATTGTGTAACTGATATTCTGGTTTAAGACTGGTGGCATAACACTAATAATAATAATAATAATATAATAATAGAATAATAATAATAATAATAATAATAATAATAATAATAATAATAATAATAATAATAAATAATAATATATAATAATAATAATAATAATATAATAATAATAATAATAATAATAATAATAATAATAATAATAATAATAATAATAATAATAATAATAATAATAATAATAATAATAATAATAATAATAATAATAATAATAATAAATAATAATAATATAATAAAATAATAATAATGAATAATAATAATAATAATAATAATAATAATAATAATAATAATAATAATAATAATAATAATATAATATAATAAAATAATAATAATAATAATAATAATAATAATAATAATAATAATAATAATAATAATAATAATAATAAATAAATAATAATATATAATAATAATATAATAATAATAATAATAATAATAATATAATAATAATAATAATAATAATAATAATAATAATAATAATAATAATAATATAATAATAATAATAATAATAATAATAATAATAATATAATAATAATAATAATAATAATAATAATAATAATAATAATAATAATAATAATAATAATAATAAATAATAATATAATAATAATAATAATAATAATAATAATAATATAATAATAATAATAATAATAATAATAATAATAATAATAATAATAATAATAATAATAATAATAATAATAATATAATATAATAATATATAATAATAATATAAATAATAATAATAATAATAATAATAATAATATAATAATAATAATATAATAATAATAATAATATATAATAATAATAATAATAATAATAATGATAATAATAATAAGAATAATAACATGTCTTTATTGTCCTTATCTTATTTTCTACCATAAATAAAAGCAGGTCGTCAATAAAACTCATTCTTTATCTTTCTTTCCCGCCCCTTATGTAGTTATAAGATT
>NC_088370.1:17919665-17934665 GCF_034508935.2 Berghia stephanieae | reverse complement strand
AGAGTAATATTAGTTTTTTGAGGTTATCTGATCAGAGAGATGAATGATGGCGTACCATGATCACCGATGTCTGGCACAGACTTGGTACATGAAGAAAAAGAAGTTGAAGACAGTTTATTGGAACCTCCCGATGCTGTCTGCTTCTATTTCTCTATCTACCTCTTTTTACTCTTTTGACCCTTGCGTCTCTTCATTCTTCAGCCCAATTGAAAGGGAGATAATCCACTAATTATCATTCAAAAATGGGTTTTATACGAGTTTGTTCCCTTGTTTGGAGAACTGGCAAATTATGTATAATATAATCCATGTGAGTCTTTCATGATTTATTATTGCAACGAACGCCATGTTGCGAGCCGGTCAATTAGTGCCATGTGTTTGGTTATAATACTTACTTGTTGTGTCCGCCAGATGAATTGTATCAACATACAAAACTATGTGTAACCTTTAATGATTATAGTCTAAAATAAATGGAGCGAAATTGACGTCACTAAGCTCTTTGTTATTGTTTTGAGACAACTACTTTAATGATTAGTTCTCCGTAAATTCTATCAATTTGACTATAAACGTTTTTGTTAAAGTACACCTAGTTTTGTTTGTTGGTAATTTATATCCGGCTGGCGGAGGTTGTCAGTATTTTAACTAAACGCACAGCGTCAATATCAAACAGACGGTCAACGTTTAACCCTCTCCTTACCACCTATTGGAAAACCGTCACATTTGTGACTCTTCGTCTCAAAATGGTATTAAGTCGGGTCGGTTCAGATGTTGAACATTGAATTTATAGCCAGAAATATCAGACTTGTGTTGAGTTTGTATGTTTTATTGAGGAGAATGGATACCATGTTTTAGGGTGCTAATGCCAACAGTTTATATTTTTGACCAGTTTGACATTTAATTCGGCTTTTAAGCATACGGTTTGTTCCGACATAATACCGTTTTGAGACGATGGGTCACATTTGTTACGATGAAACCGTCATTTCTCTCATCCAGATTTCATTTCTTTTTGCTATAGCTATAAAAACTTGACATTCTGTAACAGAGGTAAGATAATGTGATTAAAGAGCCTTTTTCAGGACTCAACTATACGATTCGAGACCACGACCTTCCGATCCAAAGACGAGCCCGTGTTGTTGAAAAATATTATCCATAGAATGTGCTTGTTGCTTTTCTGTTTGGGTTAGAAGTGCCTGTTTTGTGTAAGGTGGGTGTGAAGTTTTGGGAAACATTCTGAAACTGGCTGGTAAGGAGGGGGTTAAGATTAAACTTAATTATTTTATATCAGTATCCAATAAATATGTACGTTTAACATTCCGTCTACTTTGTCAGCCATTTTAAGAATTTCCCCCGAAAATTCACACCCACCCGCCAACACTAAAATAGATTTTTCTTATTCAAACAAAAACGTAACAAGTACATTCAATTATGTATGTTGTTGTTCAGCAAAATGAACTCTACAACCCAGTGTTTAGTATTTATAGCTGTCATCAAAGCATTTCTTTAAATAGTGTGATGTACAAGAGATACAACCAACATTTTTCTTATTCAACTTTCTTTTTTACATCATAAACTTTAAAGAAAATGAAAATAGTGTGATGTACAAGAGATACAACCAACATTTTTCTTATTCAAATTTCTTTTGTTTCTACATCATAAACTTTAAAGAAAATGAAAATAGTGTGATGTACAAGAGATACAACCAACATTTTTCTTATTCAAATTTCTTTTGTATCTACATCATAAACTTTAAAGAAAATGAAAATAGTGTGATGTAGAGCATGTTTTGCTTAAGAAATTGTTTATGGCAATAACTTACTGCTATTAGTGTCTTGGAATGAAAAAAAAATCTATTTTTATGTTTGTTAGGTATGAAATTTTGGGGGAGATCCTGAAAATGAGTGGTAAGGAGAGAGTTAAAAATACAAAAATTAAGCTTTTATATAACGCAATATCCACTACTGATAAACGAGAGTGACAATTTTCCTATGGTTGGTACTAAGGATACATAGTTTGCAAAATATTTAATCCTATCACACTATCAATAAAAATAAGTAAATTTACTATAAATGCGGCTATGTGGTCTAGTGGTATGACTCGCTTTCGGATCGGAATGTCCTGGGTTCGAGCCTCGCTCGGCGAATAGTTGAGTCCTTGGAAGAGACTCTTTACTCTCATTCTCTCTCCGTACATAGGTGTAAAAAGAGTGCTTGGCCGTCAACAGCGTTGTCTCACTTAGAAATATTGTTATATCGCCCTACACGCGTCATGTCTCGTTCTACATATTACGTGTTGCTGTTGGTCAAGGACCCTTTGTAAAGCGCTTTGAGCATATTTAGTAGATATTGCGCTATATATACAGGATTTTTATTTTAAATTTAATATTTCGTATCACTATTGATTCGCAAAGATATTTTTTTCGTTGTTGATGTTTAACAAGAAGTATTGATTCTAGGCTTGTAGTAAAAAAAAAAAACCAACAAAAAACCTCTCTATCATCGGCCACCCAGATATAGATAGTATGCAGATGGCGTAACTCAGGCCTTTGTTATTGTTTTTGCCATCCGCGTTTGTGAGTTGTTCTCACTAAACTGTATTAACCTGACTATAAACGTTCATGGTTACACCGAGTTTGTGTGTTGGTCCGTTATACTTCCGGATGGCAATGTTGTGAACTCCTTGGCCAAGCGCATTCTATCTATAGATAGTTCGGATGTGACGTCACTCACGTCTTTGTTATTGTTTTTTTTTTTGCCATCCGCGTTTATGAGTGATTCTCACTAAACTATATTAACCAGACTATCAACCGTCAATGTTACACACAGTTTTGTGTGTTGGCCAGTTTTATTTCCGGATGGCAATGTTGTGAACTTCTTAGCCGAGTGCATATTATCTATAACAGTCATTTATCCCATGATCTGATGATTGTCGGGGTAGGGGTTGGGGGGGGGGGATTGCAGCTCCCATCACTTTAAAGCCATCCATCTCTATTGTTGGCCTTCCCCAAGAGTTCTTTCATCATCATTCCTATATGTTGTCCATCCAAACTTTCCTTGTCTTCTTCTTCTTCATACCAAGACATAAAACTATGTATAACCTTGAACGTTTTTGATAGTATGCGCTTGGCTGAGAAGCTCACAACATTGCCATCCGGAATTATAATGGACCAACATACAAAACTATGTGTCACCTTGAACATTTATAGTCTGGTTAATACAGTTTAGTGAGAATTACTCATAAACGCGTATGGCTGAGAACAATAACAAAGACCCGAGTGACGTCAACTTCATTCTATCTATAACCTTGAATGTTTATATATAGATAGTATGCGCTTGGCTAAGAAGCTCATAATATTGCCATCCGGAAGTATAACGGACCAACACACAAAACTGTGTGTATCTATGAAAGTTTATAGTCGGGTTAGTACAGTTCAGTGAGCATTACCCATAAACGCGGATGCCAAAAAAAAAAAAACAATAACAAAGACCCGAGTGACGTCATCTTCGAACTATCTATATAGTCTGATTGAAACACTTTAGTAAGAACGACTCATATAAATGGCTGGCTATAAACAATAACAAAAAGCTGTGTGACGTCAATGTCGTTCCATCAATGCAATATATGCAATATGATATTCAGTTTACAAAAAAAAATAGATTTCGGATTTCCAATATAATCCAATCCAGTCCATTTTAGTACTGAAGATATGATGTAACATTTGTGTGGTGTGGGTGTGGTTAGATTATTGCACACTTCAACAATCATGACGTCACTTCCCTCGTAATGACGCATGGTAGCTTAGTAACTGGCTCTAAACTATCGGGCAAATGGCGGACGCCCTTATGAAATGTTTCTCCGACGAGCATAAAAGTATATCCAAAGGAGAAAAACATTATAAATATGATCATGTTTTGACTTTTATACATTCTGATCACATGACATATGAAAAGTTCTAGCCAGCATGAAGAATAAAAAGTGACATCAGACTCCAATTGGATTCAAAAGCCTGGTGTCACGTCGCCCAGCAACGGCGGCTATCGTGGTTCTAAACAAAGAAAATCGGTACATTTTATTCTTCATGCTGGCTAGAACTTTTCATATGTCTTGTGATCAGAATGTGTAAAAATCAAAACATGATCAGATATATCGGCCTTTTTAAAAAAACTGCCAAATTCCTGTCCTGTGACGATAATTGACTCTTTGACATATTTGATGCATATATTGTTAGCAAATACTTGCTTACACACTCTCACTACACATTACTAACTTGTATGAAACATAAATAACAAAAATCGAGAGAGATTCAGGATAGATATGACGTATTGTATTGACGGGGGTAGAGGAAAATACCCTGTCCTTTTTTTTGCATGATGGTCAGAAGTCGAATTCTTAACAAAATGGAGTGTCTTGTTGTATACAACTATGAATGCAGCTGATGCAAATTGCCATCTTCTAACATTCTCATAAAAGTTTGTAACTATCAGACTTTTAAAAAAATTATTATATATTACTAAAGTTTGTCCCCAAGGTGGTCACTCATTCCTGTAACGGCAGTGAAAATTAACCAATTAAAATCCTCTAAACAATAGAAGTGCAACTAACAATGTTTTATCGCCGTAGATACCTCTTTTCCATCATGGCCGAAACTACAAACACATGTTTTTTTCATCCAGTGTGATTTCCAGATCAAAACCTCTTCAAAAATGGTGAGTACTGTTCAACATTAGACCATGACCCTCATTCCTGTTACCAGGGCTTGTTATTTAAAGTAGAAATTGAATCAAAAATAGAAAGTATCAGTTTATAGCTTTTTTAAGGCTCTAAATAATAGTCATACTTTAATGTTGGAGTAAAGCATATTTTAGGGATAGTATGAATCGAAGCGAGATAAACTCATCCCTGTTACACTCATTCCTGTTACACCTTGTTTTGTAACAGGAATGAGGGATGTAACAGGAATGAGGAAAACATAACAGGAATGAGTAACAGGAATGAGGAATGTGAACTTTCATAAAATGAAACACACGTTTTATTGTAACTCCTTTGGAGCATAATGGCCCAGAGTATCGGAGCTTATCCCTGTTTCTGTAGCATGAAACAGACATTTAACTTATGAATACATTGGTCTATAGCAAATTACATTCCCCATCAGCACTGGTACCATAATATACACCTGGGTGAAACAAAGTGAAGAAACCAGAATTAATTTCCTTGATTAAGGAAACCACTCCATGGTTGTGGAGATTTTCGAACCTGTTACCTCCAAGTCGGGAGTCCCTTTCGGTAACCACTCGGCCACGGCGTCCCCACATGGTTACCATTAAAAACAATTTTTATTGTATACATATTCATTTCTTCCATTGCTGAAAGACTATTTTTAGTGCAAAGTTACCTTGCCAATACCAAATGCCTAATGTCCAAACATAGTTTGTTGCCTGTTAGGCTTATATACATTTTAGATGATTACTATGATTTTAACGTCCCGGTATCAATTGTACAAATGTGACATTGTATCACATAATAGTCTTCTTTGTTTCTTGACTTTAATTCTTGTTACACCTTGTTTTGTAACAGGAATGAGGGTGGCGAAATGGAACTTGATATTATTGTTCATTTTCAAGTGTCATAGCTTTGTTGTAACGATTGTTTTATTTTGTTTTCTTCATAAAGGCCAAAAAAGCCATGACGTCAGCCGAGAGCAACGACTTTACCGTCAAAGACGAGATGGAGTTCCTATTCGATGTGCTGTTTGTCTTAAAAAAGAACAAGACAAATACCAGAGCGACAAATCGAGTGGAAATAAAAAGTCCATAAAAGATAAGACACCAAGAGAACAACGCAAACAGAGAAAGAATTGGATAAACAATTATCACACACACACTATAAACACACACACATTACAAACCGGAAACAGCAAAATCTTGATCTGAGTTACACTCCATCCTCACACTCAAAATCTCCACTCCAGTATGTCTCTCGTCAAAGATATCAAGCTACTAAAAACAGGCTGTTCTCCTCTCTTTCTCATTCAAAAAAGAAATATAAAAAGTACAAAAAGCGCTTGTACAGGTCATTAAAAAAACACAAACTTCCGTTGACACCCCGATCAAAAACTAGAAAACTTTTGAAAGATAGCAGAAAAAATAACAAGAAAGGTGGCAAAAATTCTGTGAAAAGAACATTACAATATCATTTTGCACTCCTATAAGACATCAAACATTTGAGGAACAGAAGGCACATGTACAAATCCGTGAAACATTTGGCAGCTGGTATGACTCAAAAATATAAACTCTTGGAAAATTTCGGAAACGACGTCAAATGCCTCCAAAATTTCCAGATCTTGTCAAACAAATAGTACGAGAATTTTTCCTGAAAGGTGACACTTCTAAATTAGCTCCAGGAAAGAGAAACACAATAACAAGAAATGAAGTCAAGAAATAAAGAAGACTATTATGTGATACAATCTCACATTTGTACAAGTGATACATCTCTTGAAACCCATATGTGTCATTTTCTTCATTCTACCGACTTAAGCCATTTTGGGTTTTTACTCCAAGAAAAAGGGACAGAGAAAAGAAACATGTGCATGTAAAAAATGTGAAAACATTAACATGCTTGCTTCAGCGCTTTGGAGAAAAGGAGTCAAGAATGTTCAAAAATGTTGTTGGTCACATCAATTAAATTTCATTCATTTCTACAAAGTGATTTGAGGCAACAGGTTTTCAAAGGTAATGATGGAGACATGCCTGAAGATGCACCGGTTGACTGAAACAGTGACTCAAGTGATGAACATGACCAAGATGACATAGACATTAAGGTGATGCCGACTGGAATCGATTACAATGGTTTTATCAAAAGATTGAATGAATGCAATTCATTTGATGAAGTGGTTGATGAATGTGAAAATCAAGCATTACGTGATTGTGGAATAGTTGGGGCTAGCAGAAGTGTAATCAAAACTCGCATTGGTATTGACAACAGGTTTACACATTTCATTCCAAATGATATAGATAATATGCGCTTGGCTAAGAAGCTCATAACATTGCCATCCGGAAGTATAACGGACCAACAAACAAAACTATGTGTAACCATGAACTTTTATAGTCGGTGTAATACAGTTTAGTGAGTATCACTCACAAACGCGGATGGCAAAATACAATAACAAAGGCTTGAGTGACGTCATCTTCGAACTATCTATACCTAGATTTCTTTGTGATGGGAAACGGTTATTTTCAGTCAAGCTGAGGGCCGATGGGGATTGCCTGCCTGCCTGTGGTGCAGTGTATGCATTTGGCAAAGACACACAAACAGACGAAATACGAATAATATTGATACAAGAGCTGGCTTTACGCAAGGACCATTATTTAATTTGTCAGATTCAAACCTTACTTCACTCAATGACAACATCCAGACAGTTGTTGATTTTTTGTCACAAATTTGGACCATTATATTCCCGATGTTCACATAAGTGATAAAGATACCCTGGAAGAGATGTTCAAACTGGACGTTATGTCATTAAGTAAACCAAAATCATACATGGGTATGTGGCAGCTTCTTGCTCTTTCTAGTGTTTTAAAAATGCCTCTTTTGTCTGTTTATCCAACCATTCCGAACTGCCACAAAAGAGTTATCTTGAGTCAATTGATTCAACCTAGAGTTAAGTTAACAATGTTGGTGTTCTTTTGTGGGTCTCTACTAACAAAAGCCCCAAATCAATGTATTGGCGCCCTAACCATTTTGTTCCCCTTCTGAGTTTCAATCACTAAGCGTATTGAATTTATAATCCTTTCGAATAAATATGTTGTAATTACTCATTCCTGTAACAGAAAACTCATTCCTGTTACGTCCACTCATTCCTGTTACACAAACTCATTCCTGTTAAGAATGACTTTTTCATTTTTTTAAATGATAAATATAAATACTTGAAAGAAAATATTATTTGTGGTGGTTTAACACTTATATACCTAGACTATGGTAAACAATTTTTATTTTTATCATTTTCCTATAATTTTTTGGAGATGATGATTGCTCAAATAATATCCTTTGTTTTAAAAAACTGATATCTGAATGCCTTTTGTAAAACAATAAATGTCATTTTATTGTCAGAATTAGTATCAATGCTCTGTGTTTATTGTTTTTCAATGTTTTATTTCAATAATTGTCCAAAAATGTGTTAAATTATGTAATGTGACATATTTTTTTAAGCGTAACAGGAATGAGTCACATGTAGATTGTAATTCACAAATACATGATTAAGTGACCACTGGAAACTCATTAAGCCCTGTTATTACAATTTTATGTCGCATACATATCACAGAAAGCATACACAAAATAATGAGTATGTTGGAAATACTTGACTTTTTAAAAATTTGAAGACTCGAATTTGGCGTTTTTTTGAAAACGGCCGATATAATGTTTTATTTTCCTCTGGATACGCTTTTATGCTCGTCGGAAAAATTATTATTTCATATGGGCGTCCGCCATTGTGAAGATAGTTTATAGCCAGTTACTAAGTTACCATGCGTCATTACGAGGGATGTGACGATACGACTGTTGAAGCGTATTATATTACGTCCATTATCATTATTATCATTATTGTAATCTTCGTCATCATCATCATCATCATCATCATCATCATCATCATCATCATCTCATCATCATCATCATCATCAGCATCATCATCATCATCAATATCATCATCATCATCATCATCATCATCATCATCATCATCATCATCTATCATCATCTCATCATCATTATCATACATCATCATCATCATCATCATCATCATCATCACAATATCATCATCATTTCATATTATCATCCTGGTAAAGTTGACACTCACCGATCTCGTGCTTTCAGGAAAGTAATTTGAGTTAAATGGAGCGAAAAATAATCTGCAACCTTGTTTTTCTTTCTCAACAAGCAAGAAGGAAGCATCGGTTGAGGCAATTAAATAATGTCCTTGTGTAATTCACGCATTTAACGTATTGAAACGAATTTCGAAAATCTAAGTCACAAAAAAGTGTGCGGATTGAAGGTCACGATCAACTGTTCAAAGCTTGCACTCTATAATATATATATATATATATAGGATTTCATTGTTTGCAGATAAAGTATGTAGGATTACAAAGCTTTACAAGATAAATGATCGTCTCATCACGCCTCACTGACGCTCTGACAAGTCTTTAATTAAGTCTCTCTCTCTCTCTCTCTCTCTCTCTCTCTCTCTCTCTCTCTCTGTGTGTGTGTGTCTCTCTGTCTCTCAATGAGAGTTATGGATATTATATATCAACTAAATATATCAAATATCAACCGAGTTCTTCTGAGCCATGGGCGCTTTATATTATTTTTCTTCTTGTTGTTCCTCTTCTTGCTCCTCATCTTGTACTTGTTTTGCTTTTGCTGTTGTTGTTGTTGTTGTTGTTGTTGTTGTTGTTGTTGTTGTTGTTCTTCTTCTTCTTCTTCTTCTTCTTTGTTTTCCTCCTCCTCTTCTTCTTCTTCTTCTTCTTCTTCTTCTTCTTCTTCTTCTTCTTCTTCTTCTTCTTCTTCTTCTTCTTCTTCTTCTTCTTCTTCTCTTCTTCTTCTTCTTCTTCTTCTTCTTCTTCTTCTTCTTCTTCTTCTTCTTCTTCTTCTTCTTCTTCTTCTTCTTCTTCTTCTTCTTCTTCTTCTTCTTCTTCTTCTTCTTCTTCTTCTTCTTCTTTTATTATTATTATTATTATTATATTATTATTTATCATTATTATTAATATAACTATTATTATTATCATTACTATTATTATTATCATTATTATTATATTATTATTATTATTATTATTATTATTATTATTATTATTATTATTATTATTATTATTATTTATTATATTATTATTATTATTATTATTATTATTATTATTATTATTATTATTATTATTATTATTATTATTATTATTATTATTATTATTATTATTATATTATTCATTATTCATTATTATTATTATTATTATTATTATTATTATTATTATTATTATTTATTATTATTATTATTATTATTATTATTATTATTATTATTATTATTATTATTATTATTATTATTATTATTATTATTATTATTATTATTATTATTATTATTATTATTATTATATATTATTATTATTATTATTATTATTATTATTATTATTATTATTATTATTATTATTATTATTATTACATTCTGATAAGCCGAGTGTGACACCAAAGTACAACGGGATCGGAATGGTAAACCGTTATGTAATTGTATATCATGCAAGGAATTTACCCAATGGAAACCGTACGGTGCTCTTATTGGCTAACCAACCAGCGGCCTCGATGAGAAAAATATCCGCCATTTTGATGTTGGCTGGGAATCGCGTTACTATAGTAAACAAGCGCTGATCGGCCGTTCATGAAAACAAGTTGCTGCTCGCTCGTTTAACTCAAAATTATTCAAAACGATCTCTCTAAAATGATATAAATGTGACTTCTTAAGGTTTTCTTCACGGTCAAAACCACACAACATTCTATTAATGATTACGTCCGAGGTAAAAAGGAATATTGACAGGTCGACCGAGAGTTGAACTCGTGAGACGACAAACATCAATGCGAAGTGTAGCGAGAGTCAAGCGATTGTTTGTCTTGTCCTATTCTATATAGAGAAAAGGATAAATAGTATAGCCTCGTGTGTGAGTGGTTGCGTGTCATAGTCTTGTTTTTAAATTGTTTCTGTTGTTTATGTGTGTAGTGATGACTCTCTCACACTCAATTTCAATGCCGAAAGAGGAATTCCCGCACACAAGAAAGGGGAATTCGGGTGGTATTTGGCATATATATTGTATAGTATCTAGTTCTAAATAGAAAACTGATTAGAATTATATTATGATATATAAACACAATGCCAAATACAATTCCGAAGTTTCCTTATTTCAAATGAAGTAAAGCTCCAAAACCTAATGGTAGTGATTGTAGTACTGAGTGTTAGTGAGGTGATGTGGTGTTGGTGGTGGTTGTAGTTGTAGTAGTAATAGTGATGATGATGTGGTGGTGGTGATGATTGTAGTTGTGGTAGTGATGATGATGTGGTGGTGGTTGTAGTAGTAGTGGTAATGGTAATGATATGGTGGTGGTGGTGGTTGTAGTAGTAGTGGTCGTGATGATGATGTGGTGGTGGTGTTTGTAGTAGTAGTGGTAATGATGCGGCTATGTGGTCTAGTAGTATGACACTCGCTTCCGGATCGGAAGGTCCTGGGTTCGAGCCTCGCGCTCGGCGCATAGTTGAGTCCTTGGAAAAGGCTCTTTACTCACATTCTCTCACCGTACTTAGGTGTAAAATGAGTACCTGGCCGTTAACAGAGTTGTCTTTGTCCGAAAAATTGTAATATCGCCTAACAGGCGTCATGTCCCGTCCTACATTTTAAATGTTGACCAGGGACCCCTTGTAAAGCGCTTTGAACACATTTAGTAGATATTGCACTATATAAAGCTCAATTAAAAAAAAAAATTTCAATGATGATGATATGGTGGTGGTGGTTGCAGTAGTAGTAGTGGTAATGATGATAATGTGGTGGTGGTTGTAGTTGTAGTAGTAGTGATAGTGATGATGATGTGGTGGTGGTTGTAGTAGTAGTGGTAGTGATGATGATGTGGTTGTGGTGGTTGTAGTAGTAGTTGTAATGGTGATGATATGGTGGTAGTGGTGGTTGCAGTAGTAGTGGTAGTGATGACGATGTGGTTGTGGTGGTTGTAGTAGTAGTGGTAATGGTAATGATATGGTGGTAGTGGTGGTTGTAGTAGTAGTAGTAATGGTAATGATATGGTGGTGGTTGTAGTAGTAGTGGTCGTGATGACGATGTGGTTGTGGTGGTTGTAGTAGTAGTGGTAGTGATGCTATTGTGGTGGTGGTTGTAGTAGTTGAGGAAGTGATGTGGTGGTGGTTGTAGTAGTAGTGGTGGTGGTGGTTGTGGTAGTAGTGGTAATGATGATGATATGGTGGTGGTGGTTGCAGTAGTAGTGGTAGTGATGACGATGTGGTTGTGGTGATTGTAGTAGTGGTAGTGATGATGATGTGTTGGTGGTGGTGTAGTAGTAGTGGTAGTGATAATGATGTGGGGCTGGTGGTTGTAGTAGTAGTGTTAGTGATGATATTGTGGTGGTGGTTGTAGTAGTAGATGATGTGGTGGTTGGAAAACACATTACAGGTTATTATAATACATGATTACACACATTCTCTAACTTCATTTTTTTGACAGCTTCGTTGTGCCATAAATATACGCAACAGTTTTGAAACATTTTATTGTGGATTTTGATATTGTTTGTTGTTTTTCTTGTGTCGTTATGTTGACATAGATACCGAATGAATGGTAATTACTACATTCTCAGCCAACAACAAAATGGCGCTGAATGCTTTCATTGGTGGACACTTTTTAGGCTTCGTACGTATTCTCATTCGTTTAATTCTATGATATCATGTTAATGACATTATAATCATCATAATTAAATTATATATAATGTGACATTATTAAAATAATATAATGCCAATGTGTCACGTGACAGAGTAGAACAAAAGATTGAGGATGAGGGTGACGATAACAGTGATAATGTGTCGATGACGACAGGGATAACAGTGTTATATTGGAGACGATTGGGTAAGTCTTAATAAGCTTTTGTTTGGGTCTTGTCGGGAGTGTGGGAAAATGTGGTCTACTTTTGTTTTGGGAAATCTTCTTCTACTTCTTCTTCTTCTTCTTCTTCTTCTTCTTCTTCTTCTTCTTCTTCTTCTTCTTCTTCTTCTTCTTCTTTTTTTTTTTTTACTTCTTCTTTTACTACTACTACTACTACTACTACTACTACTACTACTACTACTACTACTACTACTACTACTACTACTACTACTGAAGAGACAAGGAAGTGAACTCATGCATAAAATTAAATCTCAATCAATAGATAATCACAAAAAGAAAATAGGTGTGATTGTGACAGAAATAAATAGTACGAGTGACAGTATGAAAATGTTGAAAGCAGTGAATACAATCAAACGACAGAAAACACATAAAAGGCTTATAATCAAAGATAAATATAATAAGACCTTATGTAATGATAAAGAAATTATAAACACTATAAGCGTGTACTACACTGAGAAATACAAGGGTATTCAAGAAGTGGAACCATTCGATTCAACCAATTCAATGCCTGAAACGTCTATAACGCCCCAAGAAATAAGTGAAGCCATACAAAAGCTCAACAACAGATCGCCAGGTTTAGATGGTGTTATAGCAGAAGAACTAAAATATCTTGACGACGAATGCATGCAAATACTAGCTGATATGTATAATTAGATATTTAAGACAAAACAAGTTCTCAATCTTGGAAGTGGAAAACTAATTCTGCAAAACAAACCAAATAAAAAGAAGGCCCTTTAGAAAATTTACGACCAATAGTTTTGTTATCCACTCTAAGAAAAAATAAAATGTCCTTTAACCTTCCCACATGGGAAATTATTCTTTAGGGTCTATTCCAAAGGAATTGTTATCATCTCCTAAAACTAAACTTAAGTATTTTGGTGATAGGTCTCTTATGAAATTCGGACCCACGATTTGGATGATCTCCCTCAATCTGTGAGATTCTCGAGCTCAATAGACATTCTAAAAAAAGCCCTGAAAACATATTAATTATCTTTTCAGAAAATAATAACTTAATTGAACTGTAAATGTATTGTATGTGGCATTTATATTGATGATGTATTGATGCCCTTTTATGATCTTAAGTGTTTTGATACTTTGGTTGAATTGTATTTTTTTTAAAAAAGCGCTTTGAGGTTTCGACGAAAGGCGCTATATAAATATGCTTATTATTATTATTATTATTATTATTATTATTATTATTATTATTATTATTATTATTATTATTATTATTATTATTATTATTAATATTATTATTATTATTATTATTATTATTATTATTACTATTACTATTATCATTATTATTATTATTATTATTATTATTATTATTATTATTATATTATTATTATTATTATTATTATTATTATTATTATTATTATTACATGGAATAACCCAGGTGTCAGCCGCAGTGCAGTGCTGCAAATTGAGATAGGGCGAGATGACTTGCTCAAGGCCACACAGCATGAAGAATATAAAGTACCGATTTTCTTTGTTTAGAACCACGCTGCTCGTTGCTGGGCGGACGTGACATCAGACTATTGAATCCTATTTAAAACAAGTTTTGCAAGTTACTCGTACTCGTATATCATTAGGGACAGCCTGGCTCAGCGGTACGGTCTTTGCTTCGTACCCGAAAGGAACCGAGCTCGATCACCCGCCGCTGCGCTGTGTGGCCTTGAGAAAGTCACCTCACCCTTGCTCAATTTGCGACGCTGCACTGCGGCTAACGCCTGGGTTATTCAGGTCACCCCTTGGAATAGAACCTAGAGACAAATTTATCCTATGGGATGAATAAAGGGAATTATATTTATTATTTTATTTTATATATCAACGTCATCGTATATCAATCTATAAAAATAGTTTTATAATTTGTAGATTTGACAGTATATTATAATTCTGTGCTCATTGGAGAAAAAAAATTACAAGGGCGGAAAGGAAAAATGTAAAACCCCAACATAGTTGAGTGATTGTTATTCACTAAATTCTCTAAATTAGATCTTGGAAAAGGCTCTTTACTCACAATTTCATCGTATTCATGTGTAAAATGAGTACCTACCTGGTCGTTGTCAGCTTTGTATCTGTCGGGGAAAAAATATAGTAATATCGCCTAACTTGTGTCATGTCTAGTTCTACATTTTACGTGTTGCTGTTGGTCAGGGATCCTTTCTAAAGCGCTTTGAGCACGTTTAGTGGATATTGCTCTATATAAAGGCTCACGTGTTTTTCCCCATGCTTTTTTAGCCTATAAGTAATTAATTAATTAATTATCTATTTTAACCAAGGAATTTACCCAATGGAAACCGTACGGTGCTCTTATTGGCTAACCAACCAGCGG
>NC_088370.1:17909665-17914665 GCF_034508935.2 Berghia stephanieae | reverse complement strand
ACTCACATTCTCGGTGTAAAATGAGTACCTGGCCGTTAACAGCGTTGTCTATGTCGAAAATAAATTTGTAATATCGCCTAATAGGCGTCATGTCTCGTTCTACATGTTACTACATGTTGCTATTTATCAGGGACCTTTGTAAAGCGCTTTGAGCACGTTTAGTGGATATTTCGCTATATAAAAGCTGAAGTATTTTTTTATATATAAAAGAATGTTTCAATTAATCATTCTTTTCATACTTTATTTACCAACATGTTTTATACTGAAAAAAAGAAGGTGAAAAAATAGCTTGGGTTTAATTTGTTTTATCTAATATATTTTTGTTTGCATTCTTGTTGTGTGGAATACTTCAGTACCGTTAACAGTGAATAGTACTCAGTATTCAAATTTAGCCGATCAACTTTCGTACACGTAGATAGAAAATTGGGTCAGAAAACTTGTCCTTCAAATATCTATCGAGTTATATGAAATAAAATAAAAAACAACCTGGGACCTCGCGAGTTTTCCTTTATTTGTCCAAGGTTTGAGAGGTTTTTGCTAAGATGAGGGCTGTTTGAAGGACGAGTTTTCTGGGCAATTTTTAAAAATACGTGTTTTCTTCCCAGAGTACGGCACAGTGAAATAGTTTAATTGTTAAGCCCAATGCAGTGGAATACTTGACCTTGACCTACAGTAGTAACTATCGTGACAAAGAATTCCAACAATTGATAGGTTTTTTTACAACTTTGTTTGGTCTTTTCTCTTCACTTATAATGTACGTTACTTCTTTTGACGTGACAATTAGACATAATTAATCTTTCTTTTCATACTTTATTTCCTATTACGTTTTATACTTAAAAATAGAATACTTGACCTTGACCTACAGTAGTAACTATCGTGACAAAGGTTGATAGGTTTTTTTACAACTTTGTTTGGTCTTTTCTCTTCACCTATTATGTAAGTTATTTCTATTGTCTTGATTATTAGACATAATTAATCTTTCTTTTCATACTTTATTTCCCAACACGTTTTATACCTAAAAATAGAAGGAGAAGAAAAAGGTGGGGTTTTAATTGTATTGTCTAATTTTATATTTTTGTTTGCATTCATGTTGTGTGAAATACGTCAGTACCGTTAACAGTGAATGGGTATTCTGATTTTCCGATCAACTTTCGTACTTTCTAAAAACACGTATAGAAAATTGGGTCAGTAAACTTGTCCTTCAAATATCGATCGATTTATATGACCCTCATCTTGGCAAAAACTCTCAAACCTGGGACCTCGCGAGTTTTCCTTTATTTAAGTCCAAGGTTTGAGAGGTTTTTGCTAAGATGAGGGTCGTTTAAATCGATCGATATTTGAAGGACGAGTTTTCTGGGCAATTTTTTTCTAATACGTGTTTTCTTCCCAGACTACGTCACAGTGAAACAGTTTAATTGTGTAGCCTAATGCAGTGGAATACTTGACCTTGACCTACAGTAGTTCTATCTATTGTGACAAAGAACTCCAACAAATGATAGGTTTTTTTTCTCCACATTTGTTTGGCCTTTTCTCTTCAATTATTATGTAAGTTACTTCTGTTCACGTGACAATTAGACATAAAATCATGAAGAAGAACATTATGTGTCCGGCTATACTGTGGTCTTGTGGTATGACTCTCGCTTTTTTCGGCATGGAAGGTCCTGGGTTTGAGCCTCACTGCGCTCGGCGCCTAGTTGGGTCCTTGGAAAAGGCTGTTTACTCACATTCTCTGTGTAAAATGAGTACCTGGCTGGTAACAGTGAAAAAAAAATTGTAACATCGCCTAACAGGCTTCATGTCTTGTTCTACATGTTACAACATATTGCTGTTTGTCAGGGACCCTTTGTAAAGCGCTTTGAGCACGTTTAGTCGATATTTCTCTAAATAAAAGCTCAATTATTTTTTTTATATAAAAGAATGTTTCAATTAATCTTTCTTTTCATACTTTATTTCCCAACACGTTTTATACCTAAAAATAGAAGGAGAAGAAAAAGGTGGGGTTTTAATTGTATTATCTAATTTTATATTTTTGTTTGCATTCATGTTGTGTGAAATACGTCAGTACCGTTAACAGTGAATGGGTATTCTAATTTAACCGAACAAGTTTCGTACTTTCTAAAAATACGTATAGAAAATTGGGTCAGTAAACTTGTCCTTCAAATATCGATCGATTTATATGACCCTCATCTTGGCAAAAACTCTCAAACCTGGGACCTCGCGAGTTTTCCTTTATTTAAGTCCCAGGTTTGAGAGGTTTTTGCTAAGATGAGGGTCGTTTAAATCGATCGATATTTGAAGGACGAGTTTTCTGGGCAATTTTTCTTTTTAAATTCGTGTTTTCTTCCCAGAGTACGACACATGAAACAGTTTAATTGTGTAGCCTAATGCAGTGGAATACCTGACCTTGACCTACAGTAGTACTATCTATTGTGACAAAGAACTCCAACAAATGATAGTTTTTTTTCTCCACATTTGTTTGGTCTTTTCTCCTCAATTATTATGTAATTTATTTCTATTGACGTGACAATTAGACATAAAATCATGAAGAAGAATAATATGTGTCCGGCTATACTGTGGTCTTGTGGTATGACTCTCGCTTTTTTCGGCATGGAAGGTCCTGGGTTTGAGCCTCACTGCGCTCGGCGCCTAGTTGGGTCCTTGGAAAAGGCTGTTTACTCACATTCTCTTTGTAAAATGAGTACCTGGCTGGTAACAGTGAAAAAAAATTTGTAACATCGCCTAACAGGCGTCATGTCTTGTTCTACATGTTACAACATATTGCTATTTGTCAGGGACCCTTTGTAAAGCGCTTTGAGCACGTTTAGTGGATATTTCTCTATATAAAAGCTCAATTATTTTTTTATATAAAAGAATGTTTCAATTAATCTTTCTTTTCATACTTTATTTCCCAACACGTTTTATACCTAAAAATTGAAGGAGAAGAAAAAGGTGGGGTTTTAATTGTATTATCTAATTTTATATTTTTGTTTGCATTCATGTTGTGTGAAATACGTCAGTACCGTTAACAGTGAATGGGTATTCTAATTTAACCGAACAAGTTTCGTACTTTCTAAAAATACGTATAGAAAATTGGGTCAGTAAACTTGTCCTTCAAATATCGATCGATTTATATGACCCTCATCTTGGCAAAAACTCTCAAACCTGGGACCTCGCGAGTTTTCCTTTATTTTAGTTCAAAGTTTGAGAGTTTTTTTGTCGTTTAAATCGATCGATATTTGAAGGACGAGTTTTCTGGGCATTTTTTTTAAAATACGTGTTTTCTTCCCAGAGTACGGCACAGTGAAACAGTTTAATTGTGTAGCCTAATGCAGTGGAATACCTGACCTTGACCTACAGTAGTACTAGCGTGCCGCCCTAATAACTATTAACTCATGCTTCGGCTGTTTAATTATGTGTGCGTTTGTGTGTGTGTGTATTTGCGTGTGTATGTATGTGTGAATATATATATATATATATATATATATATATATATATATATATATATATATATATATATATATATATATATTATATATATATATATAAGAAACAAAAACCATGAAATAACAGTGCTCAACTTTATGACAAAAGGAGCTATTTATAAAACATTTCGAGTAAAATTATGACCAATTACTACAATATTATATTGTTTCGAGCATTGGTTCATAATTACATAAAAGGTGTTTGTTTCTTTGGCTGCATGGAGATGTACTTATGTTACTTCTCTTGAATGTTGCCCGGTTGGATTTTGTGAGATGTAGAATTATTCTTTCAAGCAGTAAAAGTATTTTTCGAATAAAAACGTTTTAACCCTCTCCTTACCAGCTATTTATAAAATTTCCCCCGAAAATCCTCCCCCCCCCCCCAACACAAATATAGACTTTTCTTACGCAAACCAAAAGTAACAAGTGAGCTCTACAACACAGTGTTTAGTAACAATAGCCGTTATCAGAGCATTTCTTTAAATTTTGTGATGTACAAACGAATTCAGAATGAGAAAATTGTCGGTTGTATCGTAACGAATGTGACGATTTTCCTATGGGTGGTAAGGAGAGGGTTAAGATGTGTTTTGAATGATTCCATTGTTTGCTTTTGCTCTGATCTGGCCGGACAGAGCGTTCCATCCAGATTTTTTGGCCAAAACAATTCGAAAGATCGATCACGGGAAGTGTAGGAATTTTTCTTTTTTACGATTAACAATGGGGTGTCGCTGGAGATCCTTAAGAGACGAGAATTTGAACTCTTTTTAACCCACCCGAAATCGAATTCGGGCCCATTGTGTGTGAATCGAGCGCTCTAACAACTGAGCTATCGGAATTCATCCCCCCCCCCCCCGCCCTCCTTACATTTTCAAGGTTGTAAAATATGTTTTTCCATTAGTTGTGAAATATACATAGAATATGATGATGATATAATAATAATAATAATAATAATAATAATAATAATAATAATAATAATAATAATAATAATAATAATAATAATAATAATAATAATAATAATAATAATGATAATAATGATAATAATAATAATAATAATAATAATAATAATAATAATAATAATAATAATAATAATAATAATAATAATAATAATAATAATAATAATAATAATAATACTATCAATGTAAAGAGCCCCAGGGAAGATTGACGTTTTATTCAATCATGCAAAGGATTGGATTTGATTGGATTGGATCCAGTGGTGTGTCATCTACAAAATGGAACATTCGAGACATTTCTGACGTGCTCTGGAAAAAAAACCCCACATATTTTAGAGATTTGGCCAGAAAACTCGTCCTTAAAATTATATAGATCGATTTAAATGACCGTGCTCTTAACAAAAACTTTCAAACCTGGGACTTTGTAAAGTTTTTTTTTTGTTTGTTTTGGGTTTTATTTTTGACACTTTAAATAATACTATAATCTATACTTTTAATCTCGTCTTACTTGTGCGCTACGTGGTTTTGTGATAAGACACTCGTTTTCGGATCTGAAGGTCCTGGGTTC
>NC_088370.1:17891286-17898786 GCF_034508935.2 Berghia stephanieae | reverse complement strand
TTATATTGGAGACGGTTTGGTAAGTCTTAATAAGCTTTTGTTTGGGTCTTGTCGGGAGTGTGGGAAAAGGTGGTCTACTTTTGTTTTGGGAAATCTTCTTCTTCTTCTTGTTTTCCTCCTCCTCTCTCTTCTTCTTCTTCTTCTTCTTCTTCTTCTTCTTCTTCTTCTTCTTCTTCTTCTTCTTCTTCTTCTTCTCTTCTTCTTCTTCTTCTTCTTCTTCTTCTTCTTCTTCTTCTTCTTCTTCTTCTTCTTCTTCTTCTTCTTCTTCTTCTTCTTCTTCTTCTTCTTCTTCTTCTTCTTCTTCTTCTTCTTCTTCTTCTTCTCTCTCCTCTTCTTCTTCTTCTTCTTCTTCTTCTTCTTCTTCTTCTTCCTCTTCTTCTTCTTCTTCTTCTTCTTCTTCTTCTTTTCTTCTTCTTCTTCTTCTTCTTCTTTCTTCTTCTTCTTCTTCTTCTTCTTCTTCTTCTTTCTTCTTCTTCTTCTTCTCTCTCTCTTCTTCTTCTTTTCTTCTTCTTCTCTTCTTCTTCTTCTTTCTTCTTCTTCTTTCTTCTTCTTCTTCTTCTTCTTCTTCTTCTTCTTCTTCTTCTTCTTCTTCTTCTTCTTCTTCTTCTTCTTCTTCTTCTTCTTCTTCTTCTTCTTCTTCTTCTTCTTCTTCTTCTTCTCTCTTCTTCTTCTTCTTTCTTCCTTCTTCTTCTTCTTCTCTTCTTTCTTCTTTCTTCTTCTTCTTCTTCTTCTTCTCTTCTTCTTCTTCTTCTTCTTCTTCTTCTTCCTTCTTCTCTTTCTTCTTCTTCTTTCTTCTCTTCTTCTTTCTTCTTCTTCTTCTTCTTCTTCTTCTTCTTCTTCTTCTTCTTCTTCTTCTTCTTCTCTTCTTCTTCTTCTTCTTCTTCTTCTTCTTCTTCTTCTTCCTTCTTTTTCTTCTTTCTCTTCTTCTTCTTCTCTTCTTCTTCTTCTTCTTCTCTTCTTCTTTCTTCTTCTTCTTCTTCTTTTTTACTTCTTCTTTTACTACTACTACTACTACTACTACTACTACTACTACTACTACTACTACTACTACTACTACTACTACTACTACTACTACTACTACTACTACTACTACTACTACTACTACTACTACTACTACTACTACTACTACTACTACTACTACTACTGAAGAGACAAGGAAGTGAACTCAAGCATAAAATTAAATCTCAATCAATAGATAATCACAAAAAGAAAATAGGTGTGATTGTGACAGAAATAAATAGTACGAGTGACAGTATGAAAATGTTGAAAGCAGTGCATACAATCAAACGACAGAAAACACATAAAAGGCTTATAATCAAAGATAGATATAATAAGACCTTATGTAACGATAAAGAAATTATAAACACTATAAGCGTGTACTACACTGAGAAATACAAGGGTATTCAAGAAGTGGAACCATTCGATTCGACCAATTCAATGCCTGAAACGTCGATAACGCCCCAAGAAATAAGTGAAGCCATACAAAAGCTCAACAACAGATCGCCAGGTTTAGATGGTGTTATAGCAGAAGAACTAAAATATCTTGACGACGAATGCATGCAAATCCTAGCTGATATGTATAATTAGATATTTAAGACAAAACAAGTTCTCAATCTTGGAAGTGGAAAACTAATTCTGCAAAACAAACCAAATAAAAAGAAGGCCCTTTAGAAAATTTACGACCAATCGTTTTGTTATCCACTCTAAGAAAAAATAAAATGTCCTTTATTCATCCCACATGGGAAATTATTCTTTAGGATCTATTCCAAAGGAATTGTTATCATCTCCTAAAACTAAACTTAAGTATTTTGGTGATAGGTCTCTTATGAAATTCGGACCCACGATTTGGATGATCTCCCTCTATCTGTGAGATTCTCGAGCTCAATAGACATTCTAAAAAAAGCCCTGAAAACATATTAATTATCTTTTCAGAAAATAATAACTTAATTGAATTGTAAATGTATTGTATGTGGCATTTATATTGATGATGTATTGATGCCCTTTTATGATCTTAAGTGTTTTGATACTTTGGTTGAATTGTATTTTTTTTTTTAAAGCGCTTTGAGGTTTCGACGAAAGACGCTATATAAATATGCTTATTATTATTATTATTATTATCATTATTATTATTATTATTATTATTATTATTATTATTATTATTATTATTATTATTATTATTATCATTATTATTATTATTATTATTATTATTATTATTATTATTATTATTATTATTATTATTATTATTATTATTATTATCATCATTATTTTAATATTATTATTATTATTATTATTTATTATTATTATTATTATTATTATTATTATTATTATTATATTATTATTATTATTATTATTTATTATTATTATTATTATTATTATTATTATTATTATTATTATTATTATATTATTATTATTATATTATTATTATTACATGGAATAACCAGGTGTCAGCCGCAGTGCAGTGCTGCAAATTGAGATAGGGCGAGATGACTTGCTCAAGGCCACACAGCATGAAGAATATAAAGTACCGATTTTCTTTGTTTAGAACCAAGCTGCTCGTTGCTGGGCGGACGTGACATCAGACTATTGAATCCTATTTAAAACAAGTTTTGCAAGTTACTCGTACTCGTATATCATTAGGACAGCCTGGCTCAGCGGTACGGTCTTTGCTTCGTACCCGAAAGGAACCGAGCTCGATCACCCGCCGCTGCGCTGTGTGGCCTTGAGAAAGTTACCTCACCCTTGCTCAATTTGCGGCGCTGCACTGCGGCTAACGCCTGGGTTATTCAGGTCATCCCTTGGAATAGAACCTAGAGACAAATTTATCCTATGGGATGAATAAAGGGAATTATATTTATTATTTTATTTTATATATCAACGTCATCGTATATCAATCTATAAAAATAGTTTTATAATTTGTAGATTTGACAGTATATTACAATTCTGTGCTCATTGGAGAAAAAAAATTACAAGGGCGGAAAGGAAAAATGTAAAACCCCAACATAGTTGAGTGATTGTTATTCACTAAATTCTCTAAATTAGATCTTGGAAAAGGCTCTTTACTCACAATTTCATCGTATTCATGTGTAAAATGAGTACCTACCGGGTCGTTGTCAGCTTTGTATCTGTCGGGGAAAAAATATAGTAATATCGCCTAACTTGTGTCATGTCTCGTTCTACATTTTACGTGTTGCTGTTGGTCAGGGATCCTTTCTAAAGCGATTTGAGCACCGGTAGTGGATATTGCTCTATATAAAGGCTTACGTGTTTTCCCCCCATGCTTTTTTAGCCTATAATTAATTAATTAATTAATTATCTATTTTACCTGTAGATAGTATGCAGATGACGTCACTCAGGCCTTTGTTATTGTTTTTGCCATCCGCGTTTGTGAGTTGTTCTCACTAAACTTTATTAACCTGACTATAAACGTTCATGGTTACACAGAGTTTGTGTGTTGGTCCTTTATACTTCCGGATGGCAATGTTGTGAACACCTTGGCCAAGCGCATTCTATCTATACTAATTCAATGACTGTCGCCACAACCTACGGACACAACGGCGGACAAGAGCGGAACGCAACGAGCGGGTTTGTTTTGTCTGCGTCTCATCTCATGTAGTTCCATATCTGAAGCAGACGTCGGAGGTCATCTTCCGCCAAGCTGATCTATCTCTTGCCAATTCTATTAAAGCAGCGCCACCTTTCTCAGCTTCATCTGTCCAAGTTCTTATCCCTTTCAAATACGTTATTCTTTGTCTTCCTCTTATTCTTTTTCCATTCATCTTTCCAGTCAAGGCGAGTATTTCCAAACCAGGGTGGCGGATAATGTGTCCTAAAAATTCCATTTGGCGTTTGATGATTTTGTTATCAGTGATCTTTTTCTGTTTGCCATTTCTAAAATTTCTTCATTTCTTTTCCTTTCCATCCATGACACCCTCATCATTCTTCTGTAAAACCACATTTCCACTGCCTCCAGTCTTTTAACCATGGTCTTGTTTATGGTCCAGCTCTCACAACCATATAGCAGCACAGACAGTACATAGCAATCCAGGACTTTGATTTTTGTTTTCATGCTAATATTCCTGTTTTTCATAATTGTATGCAGCTGGTTGAATGCATTCTTCGCCATACCTATTCTTTTCTTTATTTCACAATCTGATTTTCCATTGGATGTTACATTGAAGCCTAAATATTTGAAACATTCAACTTGTTGTATTGTTTGTCCTCTGCTTGTTATTACACAGGCTGGTGGGTTATTATTTTTAGATACCGTCATACATTCTGTTTTAGATATATTCAGTTCCAGTCCCATATTTTCACTACTCCTGACTACAACATCCAGTAATTCTTGTAGTTCATGTTCAGATTCTGCCAGTAGAACCGTATCATCTGCATACCTCAGATTTGTTACATTCTTTCCTCCAATACACACCCCCTTCTTATGTTCGATATCTCTTAATATCATTTCACTATAGAGGTTGAATAAATCTGGAGACAAAACAACACCCCTGCCTAACTCCTCTTCTAATAGGTGTAAAACTGCTTAGTTCATTGTCAACACGCATTGCTGCTTCTTGTTCCCAGTACAAATTCCGTAATATTCTTAAATCTTTACCATCAACGTCCAAGGATGATAGAATTTTGAATAGTTTTTCGTGTTGTACTTTATCAAAGGCTTTTGAATAGTCGATGAAACACATATACAGATCTTTATTTACTTCAATACATCTTTCCATCAGCATTGATAATGTGAATATTCCATTTCTGGTACCCTTGTCCTCAACAAAACCAAATTGCATCTCCCCAATTTCAGGTCGTATTTTATTTCTTATTCTTAGTAAAATTATCTTCAAAAGAATTTTTGTGAGGTGGCTCATTAGGCTAATAGTTCTGTGTTGTTCACAATCAACTGCCCCTGGCTTTTTTGGTAGTGCTATAAAAATGGATCGTTTCATATCAGTTGGCATTTTTCCTGTGTCATACACTTGATTTAGAAGGTTTGTGATGAATTCAATCCCCCATTCACCCAGGCCAGTCAAGGCTTCAATTGTTATGGCATCAGGTCCTGCAGCTTTTCCATTTTTCATGCTTTTCATGACGTTCCTAACTTCATCTTTCATTATAGAAGGCCCTTCCAGTTCTTTTATCATAGGCATTTCTCCTCGATTATCAAAAAAAAGTTCTTCAATATATTCTGACCATCTGTTTAGAATGCAGTCTTTGTCCATGATGGTGTTTCCACGCTTGTCTTTGATGCATCCACTTTTAGCACCTGATTTAGTTTTGTTTGTCACTTCTTTGATTTTCTGATGGAAGAATTTGCCATTTTTTTCTTTGCAGGACATTATATAGTGACATTGTTCATTTATCCAGTCTTCTTTAGCTTCGTTGCATTTTCTTTTTATCTGCCTGTTCAGAGTCTTGTATTTTTCTTCCTGATTTTTGGCCTTTCTTCTCTCATTCATTAATTCTAATATCTCTGGAGTAATCCATTTCTTCTTCTGCAACTTAAGTGTGGTTGGAACATTTTCTTCTAATGATGCAGCAACACTGTCTTTAAACTGCTCATATTTCTCTTCTATATCTGTTAGTTCTCCAAGCACTTCAAACTTGTTTCTTACTGATAGTTCAAATTTTTCTTGTATCTTCTGTTCCTCCCGGAGAATGTCTAGTTGGTATTTAGGTTTAGCCTTTGCTCTTTTGCAGATTTTCAATTTAACTCGTATGGGGCATAGCACAGGTATATGATCGCTGTTACAGTCAGCCCCCGGCATAGATTTGGCATACAAAACCGAGTTTCGGAAACGTTTGCTGATGAGTATGTAATCTATTTGGTTTCTCACTCCATCTCCAGGACTTTTCCATGTCCACTTCCTTCTATTGTGGTTTGTTGACCAAGTATTTGTGATTGTCAGATCATGTTGACGGCACCATTGAATAAGACGATCACCTCTGTCATTTTTGTCTCCCAGACCATGTGGGCCCACAATATCTTCTATTCTTTCTCGGCCCACCTTGGCATTAAAATCGCCCATGATGAGTTTTATGTCTGAAGACTTAAACTGATGCATTGCTTTATCTATTTGTTGATAGAAATTTTCCACTTCTTCATCATCGTGACTGGTGGTTGGGGCGTATATTTGTAAAATATCAAAATCAAAAGGTTTTGCTTGTAGTTTGATTGCCATTACTCTGTCTGATATGGGCCAGAATCCTTTGACTGCTCGCGCCGTTTTATTATCTAGTATAATTCCAACTCCCCTTTGGTGTTCTCCTCCTCCTGAGTATATAATTTTACAGTCATCATAATTAAGTTCTCCTGCTCCTTTCCATCTAACTTCTGATAATCCTAAAACATTGATATTCAATCTCTTCATTTCCATAACTACATTTGCTAATTTTCCTTTCTGGTACAGACTTCTTACATTCCATGTTGCTGTTCGTAATGTTTGGTGGTGCACAGTAGCTGGATGACGGTCGAGAGTCACCTGTTCACCTGCATGACTATCTCTACCGGACGAGGCTGTAATCGAGTTGCTCGAAAAACATCCATTGACGTCGTTGACTAGATTCGCTTGGACGGACATCATGACGATCTTGGGATGATACGTCAGTGGTTTCCCGTTGCCTTCTGACGGATTTTTATCTGGTTTACTCCATAGCCTTTTGACCTCCGGTCATAACCCACAAGGCATGGGAGCATTTGGCAGGTTTTAAGGCGCCTCCCATTCACCTTGATAGTCCCTTCATAGAGTATATGAGGCATTTTGTATGTGTAGCTGTGCTGCCAGACTACCCAACCTCACTCTCCACGACTATCGCCAGTTGGTCCGCGGCTTTACAGCTAACCTATAGATCAGGATCTGTAGGCCGTTCCACGATCCGCCACCTGTGGACGCGCTGGGTTGGGGATGGTCGCCCCAGCTGTACCCAGTTTGTCTGCGTGCCGTGCCGTAATTTTGCGTGCGATGTCGCGAAGTGGACAAAACCATAAAAGGCGAGTGAGGGCGAAAGGGTGAGAGCGTGAGAGTGAAGAATACGAATAATGCCGAATAGTTCCATCCATCTTTGTGTTGGTTGTCGTCATCTTGTCTGCGCTGTGTAGTATTAAGAAAAAAAAAAGATTTAAAAAAAGAAAGGAAAATATATAAAAAGAGCGGAAACTAGAGAAAAAAGATAATATTATATAGAGGAAGACATAGCATCATCCGACCGCCGTTGTTGACTGTCGTCAAAAGAGTGAGTACTCCAGTGTCTAAAGAGTAGAAAGAGCGTAATACGTGTTTGTCATATATATATATATATATATATATATATATATATATATATATATAATATAGCTTATTCCTGGAAGATAAATCAATAATAGAAATATTTTTATAAATCTTACCTGGTGATTTTATCCCAATATTAGTGATATTTTCATTGTTACTGGTCTGCTCGGCTCAGGTAAGAAGAGATTATTATTTTAATCCATCATCTTTCATTTGACTTTTTTCTTCTTCT
>NC_088370.1:17886286-17888786 GCF_034508935.2 Berghia stephanieae | reverse complement strand
GAAAAATAGAAGGTGAAAAAATAGCTTGGGTTTTATTTGTTTCATCTAATATATTTTTGTTTGCATTCTTGTTGTGTGGAATACTTCAGTACCGTTAACAGTGAATAGTACTCAGTATTCAAATTCAACCGATCAACTTTCGTACACGTAGATAGAAAATTGGGTCAGAAAACTTGTCCTTCAAATATCGATCGATTTATATGAAATAAAAAAAAACAAACCTGGGACCTCGCGAGTTTTCCTTTATTTGTCCAAGGTTTGAGAGGTTTTTGCTAAGATGAGGGTCGTGTGAAGGACGAGTTTTCTGGGCAATTTTTAAAAATACGTGTTTTCTTCCCAGAGTACGGCACAGTGAAATAGTTTAATACGATTCAATAGTCTGATGTCACGCGCCCGGCAACGGCGGCAATCTTGGTTCTAAACAAAGAAAATCATTACTTTTTATTTTTCATGCTGGCTAGAACTTTTCATATGCCTTGTGATCAGAATGTGTAAAAGACAAAACATGATCAATTTTATGGGGTTTTTTCCTCTAGATAAGCTTTTATGCTCGCCGGGGAAATATTTCATACGGGCGTCCGCCATTGTTCCGATAGTTTAGAGCCAGTGTTACTAAGTTACCATGCGTCATAAGGAAGGAAGTGATGTTACGACTGTTGAAGAGTATTGTGTAGCCTAATGCAATGGAATACTTGACCTTGACCTACAGTAGTACTATCGTGACAAAGAAGTCCAACATTTGATAGGTTTTTTTACAACTTTGTTTGGTCTTTTCTCTTCACCTATTATGTAAGTTATTTCTATTGACTTGATTATTAGACATAATTAATCTTTCTTTTCATACTTTATTTCCTAACACGTTTTATACCTAAAAATAGAAGGAGAAGAAAAAGGTGGGGTTTTAATTGTATTATCTAATTTTATATTTTTGTTTGCATTCATGTTGTGTGAAATACGTCAGTACCGTTCACAGTGAATGGGTATTCTAATTTAACCGAACAACTTTCGTACTTTCTAAAAACACGTATAGAAAATTGGGTCAGTAAACTTGTCCTTCAAATATCGATCGATTTATATGACCCTCATCTTGGCAAAAACTCTCAAACCTGGGACCTCGCGAGTTTTCCTTTATTTAAGTCCCAGGTTTGAGAGGTTTTTGCTAAGATGAGGGTCGTTTAAATCGATCGATATTTGAAGGACAAGTTTTCTGGGCAATTTTTTTAAAATACGTGTTTTCTTCCGAGTACGGCACAGTGAAATAGTTTAATTGTTAAGCCCAATGCAGTGGAATACTTGACCTTGACCTACAGTACGATAGTACTACCGTGACGCCCTAATAATTATTAACTCATGCTTCGGCTTTTTAATTATGTGCGTGTTTGTGTGTGTGAGTATGTGTGTGTGTATTTGCGTGTGTATGTATGTTGGCTGCACGGAGATGTACTTATGTTACTTCTCTTGAATGTTGCCCGGTTGGATTTTGTGAGATGTAGAATTATTCTTTCAAGCAGTAAAAGTATTTTTCGAATAAAAACGTTTTAACCCTCTCCTTACCAGCTATTTATAAAATTTCCCCCGAAAATCCTCCCCCCCCCCCCCCAACACAAAAATAGACTTTTCTTACGCAAAGCAAAAGTAACAAGTGAGCTCTACAACACAGTGTTTAGTTATCAAAGCATTTCTTTAAATTTTGTGATGTACAAACGAATTCAGAATGAGAAAATTGTCGGTTGTATCGTAACGAATGTACGATTTTCCTATGGGTGGTAAGGAGAGGGTTAAGATGTGTTTTGAATGATTCCATTGTTTGCTTTTGCTCTGATCTGGCCGGACAGAGCGTTCCATCCAGATTTTTGGGCCAAAACAATTCGAAAGATCGATCACGGGAAGTGTAGGAATTTTTCTTTTGTACGATTAACAATGAGGTGTCGCTGGAGATCCTTAAGAGACGAGAATTTGAACTCTTTTTAACCCACCCGAAATCGAATTCGGGCCCATTGTGTGTGTGAATCGAGCGCTCTAACAACTGAGCTATCGGAATTCATCCCCCCCCCCCCCCCCCCCCCGTCCTTACATTTTCAAGGTTGTAAAATATGTTTTTCCATTAGTTGTGAAATATACATAGAATATGATAATAATAATAATAATAATAATAATAATAATAATAATAATAATAATAATAATAATAATAATAATAATAATAATAATAATAGTAATAATAATAATAATAATAATAATAATAATAATAATAATAATAATAATAATAATAATAATAATAATAATACTATCACTGTAAAGAGCCCCAGGGTAGATTACTGTTTTATTCAATCATGCAAAGGATTGGATTTGATTGGATTGGATCCAGTGGTGTGTCATCTACAAAATGGAACGAGACATTTCTGACGTGCTCTGGAAACCCCCCCCCCCCCCCCCCCCACATATTTTAGAGATTTGGCCAGAAAACTCGTCCTTAAAATTATATAGATCGATTTAAATGACC
>NC_088370.1:17823786-17881286 GCF_034508935.2 Berghia stephanieae | reverse complement strand
ATATGTGACTCAGTCTATCTAACTGGTAATATATTATGTGTCGGGATGAAGACAGTCTGGTCTGACATCTCCTATCACGCATCCCGTATTTTATCACACGATCATTTCTCAACGAGAAATTAATAGGGAGCAGGCACTGGTATAAGATAAAGATATTTTTTAAAAAATTGAGTATGTAAGATTAAGATCTTTATCTTACACCAGTGCCCTAAATTCTTACCAAGAGATCTGAGGTTCCATCCCCAGTCGAAGAAGACGGATGTTTTTTCCCCCTTCTATTTTTCTTTCTTACTTTTTCTTGCACTATTTCATACGCATTTTTTTTCCAGATCATTCTCACCATGCATTAAAATGCGCCGCCGCTATGCGACTTTTATATGGGTCACAGAACTTTGTTTAATCTCTCTAATTTTCTTCTTCTTCTTCTTCTTCTTCTTCTTCTTCTTCTTCTTCTTCTTCTTATTCTCCCTCCTCCTCCTCCTCCTTCTTCTTCTTCTTCTTCTTCTTCTTCTTCTTATTCTTCTTCTTCTTCTTCTTCTTCTTCTTCTTCTTTTTTCTTCTTCTTCTTCTTCTTCTTCTTCTTCTTCTTCTTCTTCTTCTTCTTCTTCTTCTTCTTCTTCTTCTTCTTCTTCTTCTTCTTCGTCTTCTTCTTCTTCTTCTCACCTCCTCCTCCTCCTCCCTCCTCCTCCTCCTCCTCTCTCCTCTCCTCCTCCTCCTCCTCCTCCTCCTCCTCCTCCTCTTCTTCTTCTTCTTCTTCTTCTTCTTCTTCTTCTTCTTCTTCTTCTTCTTCTTCTTCTTCTTCTTCTTCTATTTCTTCTTCTTCTTCTTCTTCTTCTTCTTCTTCTTCTTCTTCTTCTTCTTCTTCTTCTTCTTCTTCTTCTTCTTCTTCTTCTTCTTCTCTTCTTCTTCTTCTTCTTCTTCTTCTTCTTCTTCTTCTCTTCTTCTTCTTCTTCTTCTTCTTCTTCTTCTTCTTCTTCTTCTTCTTCTTCTTCTTCTTCTTCTTCTTCTTCTTCTTTTTTTCTTCTTCTTCTTCTTCTTCTTCTTCTTCTTCTTCTTCTTCTTCTTCTCCTTCTTCTTCTTCTTCTTCTTCTTCTTCTTCTTCTTCTTCTTCCAAAGAACTGATTACAATACAGACTTCACATGATTTTGGAAGAGGAATAAAATAGACGGTGTAACTTTTAGGCATTTTGTTCTCACCTTGACATAGTACCGTTTTGTGTCGATGGGTCACATTTTGATCATCCTGGTCGGTCGCTTTGTCGTGTTTAAATAACAATATAGTGTTTGTTTGGATTAGCTGTGAAAAGATTGACATGTCAGTGAAATAGGAATTAGTGTCAAGGTGTTTTGTTGTGACTAAGAATTAGGAATATATATATATATATATATATATATATATATATATATATATATTATATATATATATATGGTCCACAGGGATATATATATATATATATATATATATATATATATATATATATATAAATATATATATATATATATATATATATATATATATTATAGTCGAGCTGGTAGATAATAGGAGAGGTTATGAAAGGATGAGACCTAAATGGTGTGCGGCAATGTGGTCTAGTGGCATAACACTCGCTTTCAGATCGGAAGGTCCTTGGGTTCGAGCCTCGCTCGCTCGGCGCATAGTTGAGTCCTCGGAGAAGGCTTTTTACTCGCATTCTCTCACCGTACTCAGGTGTAAAATGAGTACCTGGCCGTTAGCAGCCGTTGTCTCTGTCCGAAAATATTTTAACATCGCCTAACAGGCGTCATGTCTCGTCCTAAATGTTAGATGTTGTTGTTGGCTAGGGACCCTTTGTAAAGCGCTTTGAGCACATTGAGTGGATATCGCGCTATATAAAAGCTCAAAAAAATAAAATAAAATAAAAGATGGTGTGCTGTCGTAGTTGTTTTAAAAAAACACAACACAACATAGACGTGTTTAAAAATTGGCCAGAAAACTCGTCCTTCAAATATCATTCCATTCAAATAAATGACCATCGTCTTGGCAAAAACATCTCAACCCTGGGACGTCAAGATAGTTTTTTAAGAAAGTCCCAGGTTCGAGAGTTTTTTGGGGTTTTTTTGTCCACAGGGATATATATTATATTATATTATATATATATATGTATATATATATATATATATATATATATATATATATATATATATATTATATTATATTATATTATATTATAGTCGAGATGGTAGATAATAGGAGAGGTTATGAAAGGATGTGACCTAACTGGTGTACGGCTATGTGGTCTAGTGGCATAACACTCGCTATGACGAGGTGGATTGAAATCGATTGAACTTTTTTGAAGGACGAGTTTTCTGGCCAAAACCGAGACGTTTTAGATTGTGAGAAGTGAATTAGTAACCAGATATAGATAGTTCGAAGATGACGTCACTCAGGTCTTTGTTATTGTTTTTTGCCATCCGCGTTTATGAGTAATGCTCACTGAACTGTATTAACCCGACTATAAACGTTCATGGATACACACAGTTTTGTGTGTTGGTCCGTTATACTTCCGGATGGTAATGTTATGAGATTCTTAGCCAAGCGCATACTATCTATAGATATGAATGACGTACCAACAACAAGAATTGTTATATTAAAAAGTTTTTAAAAATAATACAAATTCTTAAGGAGTCAAAAAGTAAAATGTCATATCCTCTAATGATTTTAAATTTAAATACATTCATATTGTGCCCCCCCCCCCCCCAACATATTGTGGACAATAAAGAGTTATTATTATTATTATTAGTATTATTATTATTATTATTATTATTATTATTATTATTATTATTATTATTATTATTATTATTATTATTATTATTATTATATATTACTCCGAAGTGGGTGTGTATGAGAGAGAGAGAGAGAGAGAGAGAGAAAAAGAGAGAGAGAGAGAGAGAGAGAGAGAGAGGGAGAGAGGGGGGGGGGGGGGGTCTTAAACATTGCTTTCATCAGACACGGTTCATATATTTTAAAAATTGGATTAAGCAACTTGTTATTATGAAAACCGGGATAAACTCCTTCTCCATTGACCGTGGCATGGATTGGAATGATAACCAATTGTCTTCTGTTTTTTTCTTCTTCACCATGAATCGATGGTTCGTTCCACTCTTATAAACAGCATGGACTTGCTGTGTTATTATTGATCGAGCCACTCACCATCAATCTTTTCACAGTCACCAGTCACCACCATTCTCTCTATCTATGGCTTTTGTTTTAAACCTATCGATCTATCTTTTTTTTTTTCCTTTGTTATGTCAAGTTGTAAGTTCCTTTCCAAAAGACAAAAGACAATTGTAAGAATAGCAATGATGGTAAAGTTACTTTGTTCATGAGTGGCGGTTTTTTTTTTTTTTTAAATTTTAACCAGTTAACTGTCGTATTCAGGAATCATATGTTAAGTATTTAAATATTTGGCCAGAAAACTCGTCCTTCAAATATCGATCGATTTAAACGACCCTTGTCTTGGCAAAAACACTCTTAAACCTGGGACTAAAGAAGACCTCGCGACGTCCCAAGTTTGAGAGGTTTTCCCAAGATGAGGGTCATTAAAATCGATCTATATTTGAAGGACGAGATTTCTGGCCAAATTATAAAATACGTGTTCTTCCAAAGTACGGCATTTAATTTATTAAGGGTAGCTCTTTTCTTTTAAAAGCTGTAGCCTAGATATAAAATATTAATATCTTCCTTTTAAAAGTTTGCTGGGGTGTGTTTATTTGTTTCTAACATGTTAATATAATTGTGTTTGGTTTTGAATAGAAATGGAAAACAAATGGTGAATGCTTGACGTGATAGAATGCAAAACCTATTATTCTGTTTGTTTGTTTGTTTGTTTGTTTTTTTTGTGTGTTTTTTTTGTGCTTTTGTTTTGTTTTGTTTTTGTTTAAAACCGTTACTCGTCGCCATGGTGACTCTAAAATGGCAGTATCAACTGACGTGTTATTGAAATTGTTTTTTTTTTTTTTTAACTGTATGTACCCTTTTCTTTCGTAAAAAAAAAATTCACAAACCATCGCAGTGTTTAAGACTTGCTAAGACTTTAAAGTTTTCATAGAGGAGTCTTTGAAGAATTTCACTAAAGCCTTATATATAGATGTCATAAGACAAGTCAAAAGGATTTAAAACAATTCATAACATTAACTCCGTCCTTTCCAGACATTCTCAAGATTTTCCCCAGCACTTCATACCTAACAAACACAAATATAGATTTTTTATCACTCTGACATCATAGCAGGAAGTTCTTGTCATACATGAATGATATCTTTAGCAAAACATGCTCTACAACACACTGTTCATTGTCTTTGAATTTTATGATGTGCTAAATAAATTTGAATAAGAAAAATGTTGGTTGTATCGTAACGAATGTAAGAAATTTACTATAGTTGTGATGTGAGAGCATTCCAAAAATAGGGGGGAGGGGGGGGGGGGGGGACGAAAATTAAAAAGATTGTTTACTTATTTTACGCATGGTCTTAGGTTTGACAAACACACATAATTTTGGCCATATTGAAGACGTGAACATATCAGAAGGTCTGATAACCTAACGCAATTAATTATGGGCTGGATTTAACATTGTTGTATTGGACAATGTTTTGCTGTTGGTTTGAGAGTATTTCCATTAATGAGCCCATAACAAATTCGGTGATCAGACCTGCTAATAAATATGCGATGATCATGACATACTGACGTTTCCATCTATTATGCGTACATTGTTTCAACGCGTAATTGTATAGCTTTTTGTGTTTACATGACGACTTGAGGCTTGAGTTCAATAGAATTTTATATGAGACAAGCATAGATAAGAATCAACCAACCAGTTACAGTTAACTGCATGTTGTGCTTTGGACAACAACAAAACACGTATTAAAAAATTTGGCCAGGAAAACACGTCCCTTCAAATATCGATCGATTTAAATGCCTCTAATCTTGGCAAAAACTCTCAAACCTGGGACTTGGCGAAGTCTTCTTCCAGTCCCAGGTTTGAGAGTGTTTTGTCAAGGTGAGGGTCAGTTAAATCGATTGATATTTGAAGGAAGAGTTTTCTAGCCAAAATTTGAAATAACATTTTGTTTTTTTATTTTTATTCCAGAGGACGCTGATTGAAGCGCCTAATCGACCGATCAACATCTAAGTTGAATGCCTTTGTTTTGAAATATAAATGCTCTGTACATATTGGTCGGATTGTTATCTGAAAATGTAATCATCTAATTGGTTAAACCCTACATATTATACGAACGTAATTTTGGATCTAGTTTAACATTGTTGTAATGGACGACAATATTTTGCGTCCTGTTATCTTTTTTATTTTAGATTCCAATTACAACAATGAGCCAGCCCATAATGAATTGTGTCATCAAACCTAAATAAATAAGCGCCATGTGGTAGCTTTAACCTGAATACAATGAGCGTTTAATTAAAATATTGCTCGTAGTCAATGTGTACCTTTTTCGAGGTCTGGTGACTCAAATTGTCATAGAAACACCGTCATAACAACTAGATATATGTGACCCATATCGTCTCAAAACGATATTATGTCGGAACGATCCATATGCTTAAAAGCCGAATTAAATGTTAAACTGGTCAAAAATATAAATTATTGGCGTTAGCACCCTAAAATATGGTGTCCATTCTCCTCAATAAAACATACAAACTCAACAGAAGGCTGATATTTCTGGCTATGAATTCAATTTTCAATATCTTACCCATCCCGACTTAATACTGTTTTGAGGCGAAGGGTCACATATTGTCCACTACAACAATGTTAAGATAAGCCCATGATTGCGTTCGATTATCAGACTTGCACTATATATATATATATATATATATATATATATATAATATATATATATATATATATATATATATATAATTATTATAAACTTCTACAGAACTCTTTCATGGCACCAGGGCAATCTACGAGAAGTGTAATCGCTATTGTTGTTTATGGTCGTATGCTGTTCCGTACTTCTCTACTTCTTTAAAAACGTGACAATCTCTATCGGCAAAAAAAATTCTTCAAACACAAAAATGCTTCCGACAGACAATTTTTTGTACCCCATAATGAACAAAAAAAAAAATACCATCAAGATAGGATACCCCTACATGCCAAAATATCATATTATATTCCAAAACAAAAACAAAAAAAAAAACAAAAAAAAAAAAACAAAAACAAAAAAAAAAAAAAACCCAAAAAACTAAAAACAAACGAAAATTATTCAATCCAAAGAACAGTCTAAAAACAATCTTCATAAAAAATGCAAATGCAGAACCCAGACAACACGCCCAATAAAATGCAATTGCTTGATACAAAACGTTGTTTACCAAGCCATAGTTACACGCTCAGACACACAAAAGCAAGAGACATACATCGATCTCACAAAATGCTCTTTTAAAACCAAATAATATAATCGTGAGCTTTACGTGAGGTTTTAGACAGCGCTATATCCACTAAACGTGCTCAAAGCGCTTGACAAAGGGTCCCTGACTAACAGCACCACGTAACATATAGAACAAGACATGACGCCTGTTTGGCGATATTAATTTTTTTTTTTCCGACAGAGACAACGCCGTGATAGGCCATGTACTCATTTTACACCTGAGTGATAGAATGTGAGTAAGGAGCCTTATCCAATGACTCAACTATGCGCTGAGTGAGGCTCGAACCGATCCGAAAGCGAGTGTCATACCACTAGACCACATAGCCGCACATAATCAACACAAATCAACATTCAAAAACATACACAACCGACACTCTGCCACACTGAGTAAATATATCTGGAACAAAAAAGAAGTTTCCTTCGACAAAAGCTAAGACTTTTCAACTCAAACGTGAAGTCTGTCCTACTGTATGGATGTGAAACTTGGAACGCATCACAGGCATGTATAAGGAGGGTACAGATTTTCGTAAACAGGTGCATGCGTAAGCTACTCAGAATAAAATGGATGGATAGAATAAAAAATGAAGAAGTATGGAAAAGAACACAGCAGAAACCAGTGGGAGAGGAAATAGGAAGAAGACGATGGAGGTGGATTGGACACACGCTTAGAAAGAATGACTCAACTATAACAAAGAAAGTATTGGACTGGAACCCTCAGGGTAGAAGATCAAGGGGAAGGCCACGAGGAACATGGAGAAGAATTAAAGAAGCTGATATACAGAGAAGTGGTAAGACCTGGAATGAGATAAAAAAGTTGGCTCAGGATAGAGAAGGATGGAAACTGTTTGTCTGTGGCCTATACCCTGACCCAGGGTGAAAAAGGCAATGATGATGATGAAAAAAGAAAGTAACATAATATAACATAATATAATATTGAAAACTATCTCAAGAGCACAATCATAATCAACATCTTCCAAATTATGCAATATGCGCTGAGAAAAGAAATTTCACATCACTACTCAACCAAACATGGCCACACTTAACAAAATAAATGAGCTTACATCCGCATGCAGACACAGAAATAAACACCTTCTTTGCAACTACAAAAAAATTCATTCAATATTGTCTAAAAATTTGAATTATAGTCATAAGTATGAAACTTGTGTTATAAGATGCGGTCGAAAAAACGAAAAGTCTATAGATGGAACGAAGATGACGTCACTCAAGCCTTTGTTATTGTATTTTGCCATCCGCGTTTATGAGTAATGCTCACAGAACTGTATTAACCTGACTATAAACGTTCATGGATACACACAGTTTTGTGTGATGGTCCGTTATACTTCCTGATGGCAATGTTATGAGCTTCTTAGTCAAGCGCATACTATCTATAAAAAATCGAATCAAAAGGGCTTTGTCATGAGTATAATCTTATGATAAGTAAAAGCAATGGATTAAAGTGAAAAAAAAAATAATAATAATTGAGCTTTATATAGCGCAATATCCACTAAATGTGGTCAAAGCGCTTTACAAGGGGTCCCTGGTCAACAGCAACATTTAACATGTAGGACGGGACATGACGCCTGTTAGGCGATATTACAATTTTTCGGACAAAGACAACGCTGTTAACAGCCAGGTACTCATTTTACACCTGAGTACGGTGAGAGAATGTGAGTAAAGAGCCTTTTCCAAAGACTCAACTATGCGCCGAGCGCGAGGCTCGAACCCAGGACCTTCCGATCCGAAAGCAAGTGTCATACCACTAGACCACATTGTAAATCTAATTGGAATCTTTTAAAAAATGACGCAAAATATTGTACATTTACAACTAGATATGTTAAACTGGACCTATAGATAGTATGCGCTTGGCTAAGAAGCTCAAAACATTGCCATCCGGAAGTATAACGGACCAACACACAAAACGGTGTGTACCCATGAACGTTTATAGACAGGTTAATACAGTTCAGTGAGCATTACTCATAAAGGCGGATGGCAAAAAACAATAACAAAGACCTGTGTGACGTCATCTTCGAACTATCTATAGTCTATAAAAATTCGAATCAAAAGGGCTTTGTCATGAGTATAATCTTATGATAAGTAAATGCAATGGATTATAGGGAAAATAATTGTAGAGCTAATTGGAATCTTTTAAAAAATGACGCAAAATATTGTACGAGATTACAACTATTATTTTAATATTTACCACAATGTTTGAGGCAGTCTACACTGTCAACTCATGTAACACACAGTCCTGACGATGGCTAATTGTGCCTGGAACATTAATGTAGACTGTCTCAAACATGGTGGTAAATATTAAAATAATAATTCGCTCCATTACTACATGTCGAGCACTTTTCGTACCATATTTGTATCAAACACGATTCAGTACATTACAAATCAATATGTTAAACTGGACCTATAATTACGTTGGCCTATTATGAGCGGGTTTAATCAATTAGATGGCTACATTTTCCGATAACATCCGAACAATATTATGTACACAGCATTTGTTATATGTCAAAACAATGGCATTCAACTGAGACACAAAAACATCACAGGAAATTTTGAAACAACACACGATCATAATGCAACAATAACGATAACACACACTTCCCGTAGATTGTCCTTGTGACATGAAACAGTACCGTAGAAGTAAACAATAATATGTGTGTGTATGTATGTATATATATATATATATATATATATATATATATATATATATATATATATATATATATATATATATATAATTATGCCCTTCCGCCACGATATCATAAGATATTGTTACCTTGGCATTCCATAATATAGATAATTATTCATCAAACAAGATGTCTGATGTTAACAGGAATCACCCATGATGTCCAAAGTGAGCAATTTGGGGGTTAATAATCATAATCTTGCCCAAGGAAAAAAATTTAAGTCCCTGTAGCGGGGCTCGAACCCAGGACCTTCCGGGTCACAGTGCAATCCTTAACCACTTAGCCACCTCGCCCCCCCCCCCCCCCCCCCCCCCACGTATATTATACGTCAACAACGTTGTTTCTCCACTTCACTTCGTCATCAGTTCATACCTAATGACAAAATGTGCGTGTGTATGTGTGTCTGTGTCTGTGTCCTTGTGTATGTCTATGTGTGTGTGTGTGTGTGTTAGCAGTTTGTGAGAATACTACAGCATACTGGATGTGGATACGAGGTGCCGCCGGCTTGAAGAGTCCCAAGAGAAATTTCTCCAAATGGATTTTGAAACAGATAGGTTTTTCACTGGATGCCAAATTAACCCCCAGGTCAAGTTCATATAAAATTCTAATTTCAGAAAGATCAAAAGACTTTTCTGCAACTGTAATCGAACGCCGGGGGCAGTGTAATGTCTAAAATTTGAAATTATAGCCATGGGGTATGAAACTTGTTTGGAAACCTACCGTCTAAAAAAAGGAGAAATTATTGTCTAAAAGTTCAAGGTTACACACAGCTTTGTGTGTTGTTTCGTTATACTTCCGGATGGCAATGTTATGATCTTCTTAGCCAAGCGTATACTATCTATAGGTAGAACGATGATGACGTCACTCAGGTCTTTGATATTGCTTTTTGCCATCCGCGTTTTTGAGTAATTCTCACTAAACTGTATTAAGCAGACTATAAACGTTCATGGTTACACACAGTTTTGTGTGTTGGTCCGTTATACTGCCGGATGGCAATGTTATGAGCTTCTTAGCCAAGCGTATACGATCTATACATCCTGCTACTAAATTTGTTATGCCACCTTTTATGATTCAAGTTGTAACATATTCATTAAGATATGAAGTGAGTAGAAAAGTGCCAGAAGACAATAGAGAATAAAAATTTTTTTCGCGGCGGTGGTGGGGTTTGAACCTGCGACCTTATTGGTACGACAACTCCGCCTGGCAGGTGAGAGCGTGGCTCTACCGTGTGAGCTATCCACGAACACAAAAATATTCGTTTCAAACCCAAAGTCATTTCTAGATCCCTCTCTCACCCACTTCTTGAGATCGCCGATTCGTTCACCACCATCGCGAAGTAATTTTGACCAGCAGTTAAGCTTAATAGCCAATATTCTCATCACAAACATATAACATAGAAACGATTGAGACATTGAGTATGCTCCGGTGTATGGGGTGAATTTTTAATTCAGAAAAGTGAGTGGAGCAGGCACTTATGTTGGTAACAACAAGATATGAAGTGAGTAGAAAAGTGCCAGAAGACAATAGAGAATAAAAATTTTTTTCGCGGCGGTGGTGGGGTTTGAACCTGCGACCTTATTGGTACGACAACTCCGCCTGGCAGGTGAGAGCGTGGCTCTATCGTGTGAGCTATCCACGAACACAAAAATATTCGTTTCAAACCCAAAGTCATTTCTAGATCCCTCTCTCACCCACTTCTTGAGATCGCCGATTCGTTCACCACCATCGCGAAGTAATTTTGACCAGCATTTAAGCTTAATAGCCAATATTCTCATCACAAACATATAACATAGAAACGATTGAGACATTGATTGACAGGCGGAGTTGTCGTACCAATAAGGTCGCAGGTTCAAACCCCACCACCGCCGCGAAAAAAATTTTTATTCTCTATTGTCTTCTGGCACTTTTCTACTCACTTCATATCTTGTTGTTACCAACATAAGTGCCTGCTCCACTCACTTTTCTGAATTAAAAATTCACCCCATACACCGGAGCATACTCAATGTCTCAATCGTTTCTATGTTATGTTTGTGATGAGAATATTGGCTATTAAGCTTAACTGCTGGTCAAAATTACTTCGCGATGGTGGCGAACGAATCGGCGATCTCAAGAAGTGGGTGAGAGAGGGATCTAGAAATGACTTTGGGTTTGAAACGAATATTTTTGTGTTCGTGGATAGCTCACACGGTAGAGCCACGCTCTCACCTGCCAGGCGGAGTTGTCGTACCAATAAGGTCGCAGGTTCAAACCCCACCACCGCCGCGAAAAAAATTTTTATTCTCTATTGTCTTCTGGCACTTTTCTACTCACTTCATATCTTGTTGTTACCAACATAAGTGCCTGCTCCACTCACTTTTCTGAATTAAAAATTCACCCCATACACCGGAGCATACTCAATGTCTCAATCGTTTCTATGTTATATGTTTGTGATGAGAATATTGGCTATTAAGACATTCATTACCAGTCATCCGAAGGACTGGTTACACACACACACACACACACACACACACACACACACATACACTTAATGCTGTAGGGAACCGGAAGGAGTGACGCCACGTCTTCTCTGCCCTATTATCACCATGGTCAGGATAGCATTACGCATCAAAATCTATTTTTAGTTTAACCAATAACCACATGTGTACAGAATAATACATCTTCAATGCGGCTATGTGGTCTGGTGGTATGACACTCGCTTTCGGATCGGAAGGTCCTGGGTTCGAGCCTCGCGCTCGGCGCATAGTTGAGTCCTTGGAAAAGGCTCTTTACTCACATTCTCTCACCGTACTCGGGTGTAAAATGAGTACCTGGTCATTGACAGCGTTGTCTTTGTCCGAAAAATTGTAATATCGCCTATCAGGCGGCATGTCCCGTCCTACATGTTAAATGTTGCTGTTGACCAGGGACCCCTTGTAAAGCGCTTTGAGCACATTTACTAGTGGATATTGCGCTATATAAAGCTCAATAATAATGCTACGTGGTAATATTATTACAAAGAATAATAAGTGTTCCTAGTGTTGTTTTGCTATTACGACAGATTCAACATCAAACATACGCGTACAACACTTTGCATATAGATAGAATGCGCTTGGCCTAGGAGTTCACAACATTGCCATCCGGAAGTATAACGGACCAACACACAAACTCTGTGTAATCATGAACTTTTATAGTCTGGTTAATACAGTTTAGTGAGAACAACTCACAAACCCGGATGGCAAAAACAATAACAAAGGCCTGAGTGACGTCATCTGCATACGATCTATACAGAATGAATTTGACGTCACTCGGATCTTTGTTATTGTTCTTTGCCATTCACACTTATGAGTAATTCTCACTAAACTGAATTAACCAGACTTTAAACGTTCAAGGTTACACACAGATTTGTGTGTTGGTCCGTTATACTTCGGGGTGGCAATGTTTTGAGCTTCTTAGCCAAGCGCATACTATCTATAGATAGAATGCGCTTGGCCAAGGAGTTCACAACATTGCCATCCGGAAGTATAACGGACCAACACACAAATTCTGTGTAACCATGAACTTTTATAGTCTGGTTAATACAATTTAGTGAGAACAACTCACAAACGCGGATGGCAAAAACAATAACACAGGCCTGAGTGACGTCATCTGCATACTATCTATAGACAGAATGAAGTTGACGTCATTCGGATCTTTGTTATTGTTTTTTTGACATCCACACTTATGAGTAATTCTCACTAAACTGTATTATCCAGACTATAAAAGTTCATGGTTACACAGAGTTTAGTGAGTTAGTCCGTTGTATTTCGGGATTGCAATGATGTGAGCTTCTCAGCCAAGTGCATTCTATGTATACTGTTTACCCGAGTTCCGAGAGATGAGATGGTAGAGCACTCGCTTCACAATCAAAGGGACTGAGATCGATCTCGGGTGTAGTCGAGATTTTTTTCTGATCCCACCCCCCCACCCCCCTTTTTTTGGGGAGGGGGGGGGGGTCTGTCAGATCTGGCGTAAAGTTCTTTGACATAGACTAGTGTCCTATCCAAAGAGTAACAAGCATTGCTATTGCCCGCTTCACGCTATAGACACCGGGATAAACCGTGGCCTTCGTAAAGTTATGGCCTTACACTGACCAAAAAATGACGTCAAAATGCCAGTCTTTTACCACAAAAGAAAACATATCGTGAGTTGTATTCAATAGTTCAACGAATGAAATAACTTGTTTCAATGAGTTCTGCTAACGACAACTCATTTGGCGGTGCAAAAACCAAATAATGACGTCAAACTGCCAGTCCTTTGGATTTCAGTGTCAGGCTATAACATAACGATGGCTACGGATAAACTCCGTTTCTATGGGCCTAATAGCTGTCAATGATTACTTACCGTTTAGAGTCATCAATTGTGTGTGTGTGTGTGTGTGTGTGTGTGTGTGTAAAAACTAATCACCGACCCAAATGGCGGTCCAAATACAATAACTTAACAGAAAGAAAAAAAATAAAAGAAAAAAAAAACAAAAACAAAAAAAAAAAAAAACAAACAAACAAAAAAAAAAACAAAAAAAACAAAAACAAACTCGAGCTGTTATATAGGGCAATATCCACTAAACGTCCCCAAAGGGCTTTACAAAGGGTCCCTGACCAACAGCATTACGTAACAAGTAGAACGAGACATAACGCCTGTATGGCGATATTACAATGTTTATTTATTTATTTATTTTTTGAGTGACGTCAGCTTCGTTTTATTTATTTATTTATAAAGTCATGGATATGTGATGTTCTGCTTGCCATCTATCATTTAATTAATTTTCCAAATATACGAATGATAAGAATATTATGGTTTCATGGAGATTAGCCTATAATTAGGGTATTCTATTATTGTTATTGCAACACATTGACATTATAGGATTGTGGCCTGGAAATGTTACCAAGCATGAAATGCATTATACCGTTTACATGTTGTTGTTGTTGTTGTTGTTATTGTCGTTGCTGTTGCTGTTGTTGCTATTATTCTTCTTCCTCCTTCTATTCTTCTTTCTCTTCTTCTTTTTCTTCTTCTTCTTCTTCTTCTTCTTCTTCTTCTTCTTCTTCTTCTTCTTCTTCTTCTTCTTCTTCTACTACTACTACTACTACTACTACTACTACTACTACTACTACTACTACTACTACTACCACTACTACTACTACTACTACTACTACTACTACTACTACTACTACTACTACTACTACTACTACCACCACCACCACTATTACTACTACCACTACTACTACTACTACTACTACTACTACTACTACTACTACTACTACTACTACTACTACTACTACTACTACTACTACTACTCATACTACTACTACTTCTCCTCCTCCTCCTCCTAATCGCACCGCTCTTCCTCCTCCTCCTCCTTCTCCTCCTTTTATCCCTCTCATCCTCCTCCCCCTCCTCCTCCTCCCCCTCCTCCTCCTCCTCCTCCTTTTCCTTGTCTTTATCCTCTTCCTTCTCCACTACCTCCCATCTTCCTCTTCTTCTTTCTAAAAAAAAAGGTTAATACATTAAAAAGCAACAATATAAACAGAAACACATTGATAAATTATATCTATTCATAAACCTTACACAAAGCATTTAAAAGCATTTAGCTCTTAAACGATAAGATACGGCGATACTACAGATCGAATGTGCTTGGCCAAGGAGTTCACAACATTGCCATCCGGAAGTATAACGGACCAACACACAAACTGTGTAACCATGAACTTTGACAGTCTTGTTAATACAGTTTAGTGAGAACAACTCAATAACAAAGGCCTGAGTGACGTCATCTGCATACTATCTATATAGCGGTGTCATCGTTTAAACGAATTCCCTACTAGAGACACAGACGCATCCCAATGTCATTAATACTACATACTTCATTAGGGCACGATAAGACGGATCTTTCGACATACAGGCGTTTACTGTGGAGTACTTGATGGGTACGACATGCATGTCACAATGAAATCAAAGGGATTGTGAAACTGACTTGAATCCCTTTCCTTGCCAACCTCTAGGAAATCGTCACATTTGTTACGATACAGCAAACGATTTTATCATTCTAATTTCTTGTGTAAATCTCAAAATCTATAGATAGTATGCGCTTGGCTGAGAAGCTCATAACATTGCCATCCGGAAGTATAACGGACCAACACACAAAACTGTGTGTATCCATGTACGTTTATTGTCGGGTTAATGCAGTTAAGTGAGCATTACTCATAAACGCGGATGGCAAAAAACATCAACAGAGACCTGAGTGACGTCATCTTCGAACTATCTATAGAGTATTTTTGCTATAGCTATAAAATCGTGACATTATGTTATAGAGCTCATTTTACTGAACAGTATTATGTATAGATACATTGCCATCCCGAAGTATAACGGACCAACACACAAACTCTGTGTAACCATGAATTTTTATAGTCTGGTTAATACAGTTTAGTGAGAACAACTCACAAACGCGGATGGCAAAAACAATAACAAAGGCCTGAGTGACGTCATCTGCATACTATCTAAAGAATGCTCCTGATCCTTTTCTGTTTGAGTGGCCGAGTGGTTAAGGCATTGCACTGTGACTCGGAAGGTCCCAGGTTCGAGTTCCGTTTCAGGCATTTTTGTTTTTTTTTTCCTTGGGCAAGATTATTAACACCCAATTTGCTCACTTGGACAACATGGTTGATTCCTGTTGACATCAGACATCTTGTTTGATGAGTTATCTATATTCCTTCGTGGAATGCCTAGGCGACGATATCTTATGATGTCGTGGCGCAAAAGGCATACTTTTAATTATTTATTTCTTAAATATGTTTTTGTGTCGGGTGGGTGCAAAGTTTCATGAGAAGTTATGAAAATGCTGGTAAGGAAAGAGTTAAACAGAGTTGTAAACAAACTGTATTCATTGAGATTGATATATATATATATATATATATATATATATATATATATATATATATATATATATATATAATATATAGATAGATAGATAGATATCAGCGCCAGTAAAAAGGAAGAAAATGGGATAGTAAAAAGTTATAGAATTACAATTAAAGCACCCAAGAAAAAGTAAGACGTAGGGGAACTGGGAACAAATAGGGATCAGATGTAGATTCCAAGAGCATACCACCAATGTACTTAGTTTGAGATCACCTTTAAGTCTCATCCGGACACAAGAACTTACATTATACATTGAAAATAACAATTATAATAATACATAACAGAGAGATGATTTGCAAGGAAAAAACATCATATCCCAAAACAATAACTATGCATTTGACTGTTTCCCTCCGAGCTCGGAGTCCCGGTCAGGGCCAGGATAAAACCAAGTAATCTCATTCCAAGACAAAGACAGAAAGCATGTTGGAAAACAGTTATAAGGGGCTAGAAGACACAGTATGTACCCCCCTGCCCACTATGGGAGGTCAGGAACCCCACCCAGACAGAGAGAGAAATAAAGATATACAGTGCACTCTGGATACGTCGACGTTGCCTAAGTCGATTTTTACCCAAGTCGATTTTTTTTCTTGGTCCCTCTCCCTTCTTCCTATATAACATTAGTAAAAAAAAAATAAACTCCACATAAGTCGATGTCGCTTAAGTCGATGTTCTTATCACTCATGACTACAATAAAATCACAAATAAACAAGTATTTCCATTGGTTAAAAAAGCTACCAGTAAGAATTTTCAGTGGTTAAGAATATCCGCGAACGATTGGCGCACATCGATGTGATGTAGGTGCTTTGCCTGACGTCCGTGCTCAATGTACATAAGCAGTATTGAATAACTTTAATTTCCCCATCTCAAATTTTACATTGTCGCAACTTCAAGTTCAATATTTTTTTTGGTTCTAATTCCAGGCCATCCTATGTAATGGCCCTCTTAATTAGTATCAATTTTATCAAGAAGAATTCAAGTCAAGTCTACAACTACAATGGCTATCGCGGAAAAGGAAGATTCGATGCATTTGGAAAGTTTGGCACGCGACAGAAAATCATCGCATAGGAAATTGGCATACCAGCTATTTCTGTCTCGACGATTTACAAGAAGCATGACCTTGACCTAGAGGCTCCTACCCTTCCGCTTTTCGCGGAATAATTTCACTTAATTGGTATACATTCCACATTCAAAGCAAAAATTCCGCTTTCCACATTTCCCATCGAGGAAAATATTTTTTAAAATATCTAGTGAAAAAAGTGAGCTATGGCTTATTTCGTCAGCATCTTCAATGGTCAATCAACACACATTTTGTGTATGATTAGTCCCTTCAAAGTGTGTGCTGCTGATGTCGGATAATATTATATGTTTGGGAGGGGGTTGACCGAAGTATTATTATTATTATGGTGACTCCAATTCGTGAGGTCGATAACCTTGGTAATATTATATGTTGGCTTCAATCGGTAATAATATTATTGAGTACGGTCAGCTTCTTTCCCTATTTAATTTTAGCCCTGTGTACTGTGTGTGTGTGTGTGTGTGTGTGTGTGTGTGTGTGTGTGTACCGGCACGCGCGTTTGTTTGATTAGGTGTGTGCGGGGGGGGGGGGGGGGGTCCTGACAAGGTTAAATCCATCCATTCAATACTTTGTTCTCAGACGGCCAGGACCTGTGTGTTCTCTATTATTATTTGACCCCATTCTTAGTCTTTACACAATCTGTACATTTTTACACATTTTAATTTTGAATCATTTGAGTACTTTTGGATTGTCTATTACATTTTCTGCTGCAAAGCATGTCATAGTCAATAGCAGTAAGTTGATTCCGATTTTTTTATCTCAAATTCCGATTTTTATATATTCTGATTCCTCTATGGGGCGACTGGGGGTAGGAGCCTCTGGTGACCACTACAGAGACCGCGCGATATGATGGGACATACTTATTCTAGATTGGGTTGCTTTGTTCAAATGCGTTTTTGCTCATTTGGTTACACTCCGGTTAAGTTGATTTTCGGATAAGTCGATTATTTTCTCGTCCACTATATATATATATATATATATATATATATATATATATATATATATAGGGGGAAAGAGAGATCGAGAGAAAGAAAGAAAGAAAGAGAGAGAGAGAGAGAGAGAGAGAGAGAGAGAGAGAGAGAGAGTGAGAGAGAGAGAGATAGATAGAGAGAGAGATAGATAGATAGAGAGAGAGAGAGAGAGAGAGAGAGAGAGAGAGAGAGAGAGAGAGAGAGAGAGAGAGAGAGATCAATACAAAACCGGGCATTGAATTTGTTTTACTCTCTGTAGAGAAGGAGTGAGATTGACGTCACTCAGCCCTTTGTTTTTGTTTTTTTTGCCAGCCATTTTAATGATTTTTCTTCTCTCTACATTCTATCAATCAGATTAAAAATACGTGCAAATTTACACATAGTTTGTGTGTGTGTATGTGTGTGTGTGTGTGTGTGTGTTTAAAAACGCTTTAGTCAAATGGCAGATTTTATGAGTATTGTACCTAAACACATATCAGTAATAAGAAAGTCCAGATAACAATATTATAGATAGAACAAAGTTGACGTTACTTGGGCCTTTGTTATTGTTTTTTGCCATCCATGTTTATGAGTAATTCTCACTAAATTGCAGAATATAAACGTTCAAGTTTTGTGTGTTGTTCCGTTATACTTCCGGATGGCAATGTTGTGAGTTTCTTAGTGTGAAGCGCACAACATCTACAATGTTGATAATAATAATAATAATATAATAATAATAATAATAATAATAATAATAATAATATAATAATAATAATAATAATAATAATAATAATAATGATGATAATAATAATGATAATAATGATAATAATAATAATAATAATAATAATAATAATAATAATAATAATAATAATAATAATAATAATAATAATAATAATAATAATATTCTGAAGTCAGGCTAGGCTGAAATCGGAGCCCGCTTACAAACGGTTAATAATCGTATATTTGATAAAATTGTAGAGGGTACTCGACCCAACTCGCCCATCGAAATCTCGTCATAAAAGGATTTAGATTAAAGTGGTTAATCACAGCCCATATTTTAAACATAAATACATAGTTCTTCACAACATCCTACAGTAGTTTAGTAACAACAACCACTACACCATACCGATAATAATATAATATTAAATGTAGATACTTTAAAGATTGTTGGATCCTTGTGTTTGATTTCTATAATTTTAGTATCTCGATTAGATAACATATTATTATTTCATTTCATTTCTTCCGAGAGGTGACCTTAACTGGTGAGAAGTATTTTCATAATTTATTTGTTGTTGTTGTTATTGTTGTTGTTGTCCAGTGTTTTGTTTTGTTTTGTTTTTAATAGTCTTTTCCTTTTCCCTTTGTTTTTGATTTTTTTTTAAATATTGGATTTAGTTGTTTCTTTGCATATTCCCGTGTTATTTCTTAAGATTGAACAAAGTTGACGGCAATTAGATTTTTGTTATTGTTTTTATTTAGACAGACATTTTTGTGATTAGTTCTCACTAAATGATCTTTAGATCAACCGTTTACTAAGAGATAAAACTAAAGTTTTCGTCACTCAGGTCTTGTTATTGTTTTTTTGCCAGTCATTCTTATGAGTATTTCTCGCTAAATGTAATAAGGCAAACCCACACCGGAGACTGACTCCGACGACCCGGTGTAGCACGCCAGAATGACTCTATCGCCAAAAAGACTCTAGAGTTAAATTGGCGTATTACCGTGTCGGCACCAGATTTTTAAAAAATTTAGGGGAAATACTGTGAATTCATCTCCTACTTTGTGAAGCTGTTGTTTTGTACTTTTTTTTTAATTTTAAAAAAATATTTTGTCGTTAATAAGGAAAAGTCAAATTTTAGGATGGTTTCATAAAAGACTGTAGAGTTAAATTGGCGGCCACGAGACTAACTCTAGAGTGTGCCTCGCGTACGCCAATTTATTTCTAGTCTTTGTTTGGTAGAGTAATTTTCACGTGGTACACCGGCACTTACTACCGTCCTCTGCCGTCTTCCGGATAAAGACGTCGGGTACGGACGAAATACGAAAAATAAGGAGAAGAGCCGCCATACCAAGCTCTAAAAAAAAAAAAAAAAAAAAAACAAAAAAAAAAAAAAAAAAAAAAAAAAAAAAAAAAAAAAAAAAAAAAAAAAAAAAAAAACGGCAGAGGTCGTCGGCCCTTAACCAGACTATAAACGTTCAAGGTTATACATAGTTTTGTTAATTGGTCCGTTATATTTCCGGATGACAATCAATGATGTGACATTTTTAGCCAAGCGCATTCTATCTTATACAAAACAAACAATCAAAGCATACTTACTTACTTACTCATCCGTGGCCTGCGCTTGTATAGGGAATGAGATTAGCGAAAGAGTAGCGTCCCTTGATTGGACGTCACCCATAGTCTGTGACGTCACCGGCGGAAAAGTTATTGGAGAGAGAACGTCATGTTGGTTGTGCGCAAGCGAGGACGAGAGACGCATGCGCACAACCAACATGACGTTCTCTCTCTAATAACTTTTCCGACGGTGACGTCACAGACTATGGGTGATGTCCAATCAAGGGACGCTACTCTTCCGCTAATCGCATGCCCTATAGATAGTTCGAAGATGACGTCACTCAGGTCTTTGTTATTGTTTTTTGCCATCCGCGTTTATGAGTAATGCTAACTGAACTGTATTAACCTGACTATAAACGTTCATGGATACACACCGTTTTGTGTGTTGGTCCGTTATACTTCCGGATGGCAATGTTATGAGCTTCTGAGCCAAGCGCATACTATCTATACAAAACAAACGGCTCCAGCGAGGACGAGAGACGCATGCGCACAACCAACACGACGTTCTCTCTCTAATAACTTTTCCGCCGGTGACGTCACAGACCATAGGTGACGTCCAATCAAGGGACGCTACTCTTCCTCTAATCTCATTCCCTATACACGTTGCCTATCATATACTTCTACGACGATCTGTCCTCTGCCTCCCTCATGTACTCGAAGTTTGTAGATAGTATGCAGATGACGTCACTCAGGCCTTTGTTATTGTTTTTGCCATCCGCGTTTGTGAGTTGTTCTCACTAAACTGTATTAACCAGACTATAAAAGTTCATGGTTACACAGAGTTTGTGTGTTGGTCCGTTATACTTCCGGATGGCAATGTTGTGAACTCCTTGGCCAAGCGCATTCTATCTGTAGGGATGTTGCGTTTTGACAGCCTCAAACTTGTCAGGAACGTCACACTATTCTGACGACCATGAGCTTTTCTTCCCTCTTTGTAGCCACTGAGTGTTAGGCTTTCAGAGCATACTTACTAATTAACAAAAGGAACACAATCATATTATTGTATAAAGAGAAGAATTGAATAAATTACTTATTACGGTGGGTGATGATGATGCTGCTGCTGCTGCTGCTGCTGCTGCTGCTGATGATGATGATGATGATGATGATGATGATGATGATGATGATGATGATGATGATGATGATGATGTCCGAAAAAAATATCGCCCAACAGGTGTCGTTCCTCGACATGTTGACTTGTTACTCATTGTAAAACGCTTTGAGCACGTTTATTGGAGATAGCTCTATCTTACTGTTCAAGATTCATTTCTATAGATAGTATGCAGATGACGTCACTCAGGCCTTTGTTATTGTTTTTGCCATCCGCGTTTGTGAGTTGTTCTCACTAAACTGTATTAACCAGACTATAAAAGTTCATGGTTACACAGAGTTTGTGTGTTGGTCCGTTATACTTCCGGATGGCAATGTTGTGAACTCCTTGGCCAAGCGCATTCTATCTATAGACAGTTCGAAGATGACGTCATTCATGTCTTTGTTATTTGTTTTTGCCGTCCGTGTTTATGAGTACTTCTCACTAAACTCTATTAACAAGACTATAAACCTTCAAGATTACACACAATTTTGTGTGTTGGCCAGTTTTACTTCCGGATGGCTATGTTGTGAACTTCTTAGCCAAGTGCATACTATCTATAATATATATATAGATAGTATGCAGATGACGTCACTCAGCCCTTTGTTATTGTTTTTGCCATCCGCGTTTGTGAGTTGTTCTCACTAAACTGTATTAACCAGACTATAAAAGTTCATGGTTACACAGAGTTTGTGTGTTGGGCCGTTATACTTCCGGATGCAATGTTGTGAACTCCTTGGCCAAGCGCATTCTATCTATAGACAGTTCGAAGATGACGTCATTCATGTCTTTGTTATTTGTTTTTGCCGTCCGTGTTTATGAGTACTTCTCACTAAACTCTATTAACAAGACTATAAACCTTCAAGATTACACACAATTTTGTGTGTTGGCCAGTTTTACTTCCGGATGGCTATGTTGTGAACTTCTTAGCCAAGTGCATACTATCTATATATATATATATATATATATATAGATAGTATGCAGATGACGTCACTCAGCCCTTTGTTATTGTTTTTGCCATCCGCGTTTGTGAGTTGTTCTCACTAAACTGTATTAACCAGACTATAAAAGTTCATGGTTACACAGAGTTTGTGTGTTGGGCCGTTATACTTCCGGATGCAATGTTGTGAACTCCTAGGCCAAGCGCATTCTATCTATAAAGAGTCGATTCCACATCAAGGGAAGTAACTGCCAGCGGAATATAAAAGTACTTGTGCTTTTTTACTTTTATATAGCGCAATATCTTCTAAACGTGCTTAAAGCGCTTTACAAGGGGTCCCTGACCAACAGCAACACGTAACATGTATAAAGAGACAAACGCCTGTAAGGCGATAATGCAAATTTTACACTGAGTACGGTGACAGAATGTGAGTAAAGAGCCTTCTCCAAGGACTCAACTATGCACCGATCCGAAAGTGAGTGTCATACCATTAGGCCGCACATTCTAATTGGATTCAGTAGATTGATGTCACGCCGCCCGGCAACGGCGGACATCTTGTTTCTAAACAAAGAAAATCATTACTTTTTATTCTTTATGCTGGCTAGAACTTTTCATATGCCTTGTGATCAGAATGTGTAAAAGTCAAAACATGATCAAATTTATGTTTTTTTTCCCTCTGGATACGCTTTTATGGTCGCCGGAGAAATATTTCATACGGGGTCCGCCATTGTTCCGATAGTTTAGAGCCAGTGTTACTAAGTTACCATGCGTCATTAGGAAGGAAGTGAGTGACGTTATGACTGTTGAAGATTATTGGTACAAACGTCAAAGAACCAAACTGTTCCCTTGATGGTATCGTTATCCAATTTAATGGTATTACTGATTATAACGAGACTCGTTATCACCAATACTAACAAAGGATTTGATTCAACATCGTGACGTCACGTCACTCATAATGACGCATAGTAACTGGCTCTGAACTATCGTAATAATGGCGGACGCCATTGTCTCCATCACCGCCCGTATGAAATACTTCTCCGACGAGCATAAAAGTGTATCCAGAGGAGAAAAACATTATAAATCTGATCATGTTTTGACTTTTATTCATTCTGACGAACACACAAAACTATGTGTATCATTGTACAGTATAGTGTGAGCTTGGCTAAGAAACTCACAACATTGCAATCCGGAAATACAGCACACCAACACACAGAACTATGTGTAACCTTGAACGTTTATAGTCTGGATAAAAACAAGATATGAAGTGAATAGAAAAGTGCCAGAAGACAATAGAGAATAAAAATTTTTCGCGGCGGTGGTGGGGTTTGAACCTGCGACCTTATTGGTACGACAACTCCGCCTGGCAGGTGAGAGCGTGGCTCTACCGTGTGAGCTATCCACGAACACAAAATATTCGTTTCAAACTCAAAGTCATTACTAGATCCCTCTCTCACCTACTTCTTGAGACCGCCGATTCGTTCGTACACCACCATCGCGAATAATTTTGACCAGCAGTTAAGCTTAATAGCCAATATTCTCAACACAAACATATAACATAGAAACGATTGAGACATTGAGTATGCTCCGGTGTATGGGGTGAATTTTAATTCAGAAAAGTGAGTGGAGCAGGCACTTATGTTGGTAACAACAAGATATGAAGTGAATAGAAAAGTGCCAGAAGACAATAGAGAATAAAAATTATTATTCTCTATTGTCTTCTGGCACTTTTCTATTCACTTCATATCTTGTTGTTACCAACATAAGTGCCTGCTCCACTCACTTTTCTGAATTAAAATTCACCCCATACACCGGAGCATACTCAATGTCTCAATCGTTTCTATGTTATATGTTTGTGTTGAGAATATTGGCTATTAAGCTTAACTGCTGGTCAAAATTATTCGCGATGGTGGTGTACGAACGAATCGGCGGTCTCAAGAAGTAGGTGAGAGAGGGATCTAGTAATGACTTTGAGTTTGAAACGAATATTTTGTGTTCGTGGATAGCTCACACGGTAGAGCCACGCTCTCACCTGCCAGGCGGAGTTGTCGTACCAATAAGGTCGCAGGTTCAAACCCCACCACCGCCGCGAAAAATTTTTATTCTCTATTGTCTTCTGGCACTTTTCTATTCACTTCATATCTTGTTGTTACCAACATAAGTGCCTGCTCCACTCACTTTTCTGAATTAAAATTCACCCCATACGCCGGAGCATACTCAATGTCTCAATCGTTTCTATGTTATATGTTTGTGTTGAGAATATGGCTATTAAGCTTAACTGCTGGTCAAAATTATTCGCGATGGTGGTGTACGAACGAATCGGCGGTCTCAAGAAGTAGGTGAGAGAGGGATCTAGTAATGACTTTGAGTTTGAAACGAATATTTTGTGTTCGTGGATAGCTCACACGGTAGAGCCACGCTCTCACCTGCCAGGCGGAGTTGTCGTACCAATAAGGTCGCAGGTTCAAACCCCACCACCGCCGCGAAAAATTTTTATTCTCTATTGTCTTCTGGCACTTTTCTATTCACTTCATATCTTGTTGTTACCAACATAAGTGCCTGCTCCACTCACTTTTCTGAATTAAAATTCACCCCATACACCGGAGCATACTCAATGTCTCAATCGTTTCTATGTTATATGTTTGTGTTGAGAATATTGGCTATTAAGCTTAACTGCTGGTCAAAATTATTCGCGATGGTGGTGTACGAACGAATCGGCGGTCTCAAGAAGTAGGTGAGAGAGGGATCTAGTAATGACTTTGAGTTTGAAACGAATATTTTGTGTTCGTGGATAGCTCACACGGTAGAGCCACGCTCTCACCTGCCAGGCGGAGTTGTCGTACCAATAAGGTCGCAGGTTCAAACCCCACCACCGCCGCGAAAAATTTTTATTCTCTATTGTCTTCTGGCACTTTTCTATTCACTTCATATCTTGTTGTTACCAACATAAGTGCCTGCTCCACTCACTTTTCTGAATTAAAATTCACCCCATACACCGGAGCATACTCAATGTCTCAATCGTTTCTATGTTATATGTTTGTGTTGAGAATATTGGCTATTAAGCTTAACTGCTGGTCAAAATTATTCGCGATGGTGGTGTACGAACGAATCGGCGGTCTCAAGAAGTAGGTGAGAGAGGGATCTAGTAATGACTTTGAGTTTGAAACGAATATTTTGTGTTCGTGGATAGCTCACACGGTAGAGCCACGCTCTCACCTGCCAGGCGGAGTTGTCGTACCAATAAGGTCGCAGGTTCAAACCCCACCACCGCCGCGAAAAATTTTTATTCTCTATTGTCTTCTGGCACTTTTCTATTCACTTCATATCTTGTTGTTACCAACATAAGTGCCTGCTCCACTCACTTTTCTGAATTAAAATTCACCCCATACACCGGAGCATACTCAATGTCTCAATCGTTTCTATGTTATATGTTTGTGTTGAGAATATTGGCTATTAAGCTTAACTGCTGGTCAAAATTATTCGCGATGGTGGTGTACGAACGAATCGGCGGTCTCAAGAAGTAGGTGAGAGAGGGATCTAGTAATGACTTTGAGTTTGAAACGAATATTTTGTGTTCGTGGATAGCTCACACGGTAGAGCCACGCTCTCACCTGCCAGGCGGAGTTGTCGTACCAATAAGGTCGCAGGTTCAAACCCCACCACCGCCGCGAAAAATTTTTATTCTCTATTGTCTTCTGGCACTTTTCTATTCACTTCATATCTTGTTGTTACCAACATAAGTGCCTGCTCCACTCACTTTTCTGAATTAAAATTCACCCCATACACCGGAGCATACTCAATGTCTCAATCGTTTCTATGTTATATGTTTGTGTTGAGAATATTGGCTTTTAAGCTTAACTGCTGGTCAAAATTATTCGCGATGGTGGTGTACGAACGAATCGGCGGTCTCAAGAAGTAGGTGAGAGAGGGATCTAGTAATGACTTTGAGTTTGAAACGAATATTTTGTGTTCGTGGATAGCTCACACGGTAGAGCCACGCTCTCACCTGCCAGGCGGAGTTGTCGTACCAATAAGGTCGCAGGTTCAAACCCCACCACCGCCGCGAAAAATTTTTATTCTCTATTGTCTTCTGGCACTTTTCTATTCACTTCATATCTTGTTGTTACCAACATAAGTGCCTGCTCCACTCACTTTTCTGAATTAAAATTCACCCCATACACCGGAGCATACTCAATGTCTCAATCGTTTCTATGTTATATGTTTGTGTTGAGAATATTGGCTATTAAGCTTAACTGCTGGTCAAAATTATTCGCGATGGTGGTGTACGAACGAATCGGCGGTCTCAAGAAGTAGGTGAGAGAGGGATCTAGTAATGACTTTGAGTTTGAAACGAATATTTTGTGTTCGTGGATAGCTCACACGGTAGAGCCACGCTCTCACCTGCCAGGCGGAGTTGTCGTACCAATAAGGTCGCAGGTTCAAACCCCACCACCGCCGCGAAAAATTTTTATTCTCTATTGTCTTCTGGCACTTTTCTATTCACTTCATATCTTGTTGTTACCAACATAAGTGCCTGCTCCACTCACTTTTCTGAATTATAGTCTGGATAAAACAGTTTATTGGGAATTACTCATAAACGCGGATGTCAAAAAGTAACGCAATTTTCATTATAACTATTCGTCCGTAAAACTTCAGGATGGCAGTGTTGTGAGCTTCTTAGCCAAGCGCACATTGCCTATCCTGATTTATACAATAATTTAATGAGAGAAAACAAGGCTGTCTAAAAACAATAAAAAAGAGGTTTATCATCGCAGTTTTTTTGTTTTTTTTTTTTCTTTGTTCTTGTGCGGCTATATGGTCAAGTGGTATGATACTCGTTTTCGGTTCGGAAGGTCCTGGGTTCGAGCCTCGCGCTCGGCGCATAGTTGAGTCCTTGGAAAAGGCCCTTTACTCACATTCTCTCACCGTACTCAGGTGTAAAATGAATACCTGACCGTTAACAGCGTTGTCTTTATCCGAAAAATTGTAATATCGCCTAACAGACGTCATGTCCCGTACTACATGTTAAATGTTGCTGTTGACCAGGAACCCCTTGTAAAGCTCTTTGAGCACATTTAGTGGATATTGCGCTATATAAAGCTCATTAAAAAAAATTGTCATCTTTCAAAATGTTTTTACTTAGACTACATAGTAGAAAGGTTGTTAGGTTTGTGTAAATAGTCAGTCTATTTGTGTCCGAGCTCAAGGTATATTGGTAAACCGTTTAGCAACTCATTAACTTTGCCTACGGCTCTTGTTATGTCGTAAGTTCGACATTTATTGTAGCAATTCTAACTCACCCTTCCAAGCCCATCTTCTCCTACCCCCACCCCCCCCCCCCCCCCCCCCCCCCTCTCTCTCTCTCTCCTCTCTCTCTCTCTCTGTCTCTCTCTCTCACACACACACACATACACACACACTCTGTCTCTCTCTCTCTCTCTCCTCTCTCTCTCTCTCTCCCTTCGCTTCTCTCTCCATCAATCTCTCGCTTTCCTTATATCTCCTGCCCTATCTCTTTCTATCTCTTTCTCTCTCTCTCTCTCCTCTCTCTCTCTCTCTCGCTCTCTCTTTCTTTCTCTATCTCTCTCAATCTCTCGCTTTCCTGATATCTCTTAACCTATCTCTCTCTTTCTTTCTCTTTCTCTCTCTCTCTCTCTCTCTCTCTCTCTCTCTCTCTCTCTTTCTTTCTCTCTCACTCTCTTTACTTCTTTCTCTTTCTCTCTCTATCTTTAATTCTCTCTCTCTCTCTCTCTCTCTCTCTCTCTCTCTCTCTCTCTCTCTCTTTCTAACCCCCCCCCCCTCTAATCAATCATCCAAGCTGATTACGTTTTACGAGTTCTTTTGGTTTGTTTGTTTGTTTATTTTTAACAAAGAAGAAGATAAAGACAAGATAATTATAGGTCTTTAAGCCAGGTCTTCTGGGATTTATTGCACTTGTTAATTCTGGCTGGCGATTTGACTACCGCAAACAATTATGTGACCTCATCCGCATTGTACAAATTTGACTAGACCGCCTAGTATTTTGAACAACATGAAGGTCAATAGATAGAATGAAGTTGACGTCACTCGGGTATTTTTTACTGTTTTTTGTTTTTTTGCCATACATGTTTATGAGTTGATAATCCTCACTTAACTTCATTAACCAGCCTATAAACGTTCATGGTTGCACACAGTTTTCTATGTTGGTCCGTTATACTTCCGGATGGTATTGTTGTAAGCTTCTTAGCCAAGCGCACACTATCCATAGATAGTTTGAAGTTGACGTCACTCAGGTCTTTGTTATTTTTTATTTTTTTTTTTTTTTTGCCATCCAATTATGAGTAATTCTCACTTAACTGTATTATCCAGCCTATAAACGTTAAAGGTTACACACAGTGTTGTGTGTTGGTCCGTTATACTTCCTGATGGCAATGTTGTGAGCTTCTTAGCCAAGCACACACTATCTATAGATAGTATGCAGATGACGTCACTCAGGCCTTTGTTATGGTTTTTGCCATCCGCGTTTGTGAGTTGTTCTCACTAAACTGTATTAACCAGACTATAAAAGTTCATGGTTACACAGAGTTTGTGTGTTGGTCCGTTATACTTCCGGATGGCAATGTTGTGAACTCCTTGGCCAAGCGCATTCTATCTATAGATAGTTCGAAGATGACGTCACTCATGTGTTTGTTATTGTTTTTTGCCATCCACGTTTATGAATAATGCTCACTGAACTGTATTAACCAGACTATAAACGTTCATGGATACACACAGATTTGTGTGTTGGTCCGTTATACTTCCTGATGGCAATGTCGTGAGCTTCTTAGCAAGCACACATTATCTATAGATAGTATGCGCTTTGCTAAGAAGCTCATAACATTGCCATCCGGAAGTATAACGGTCCAACACACAAAACTGTGTGTAACCATGAACTTTTAAGTCAGGTTAGTACAGTTCAGTGAGAATCACTCACAAACGCGGATGGCAAAATACAATAACAAAGGCTTGAGTGACGTCAACTGCATACTATCTATAGATAAAACGAATATGACGTTATTCGGGTATTTGTTATTGTTTTTATTTTTGCCATCCACGTTTGTGAGTAATTCTCACTTAACTGTCATATCCAGACTATAGATAGTATGCGGATAACGTCACTCAGGCCTTTGTTATTGTTTTTGCCATCCGCGTTTGTGAGTTGTTCTCACTACACTGTATTAACCAGACTATAAAAGTTCATGGTTACACAGAATTTGTGTCTTGGTCCGTTATACTTCCGGATGGCAATGTTGTGAACTCTTTGGCCAAGCGCATTCTATCTATAAAAGTTTATATTTACACACAATTTTGAGTTTTGTGTGTTGGTCCGTTATACTTCCGGATAGCAATGTTGTGAGCTTCTTAGCCTAGCGCACACTATCTATTTATGTCATCATTATTATCATACTCTCCTACATGGTTTTATCTAGAGCACATACTTATATTGTCGGAGTAAGAGCATTATTGCCAGATGGCCACGTCAATTTGGCCAAATTTGGCCTCACAGCCAATCGTGTTTCTATAGATAGTTCGAAGATGACGTCACTCAGGCCATTGTTATTGTTTTTGCCATCCGCGTTTGTGAGTTGTTCTCACTAAACTGTATTAACCAGACTATAAAAGTTCATGGTTACACAGAGTTTGTGTGTTGGTCCGTTATACTTCCGGATGGCAATGTTGTGAACTCCTTGGTCAAGCGCATTCTATCTATAGATAGAACGAAATTGACGTCATTCAGTTCTTTTGCTATTATTTTTAGACATCATGCTAAATTGTATTAATCAGACTATAAACGTTTAAGGTTACACGTTATTTTGTGTGTTGGTACGTCAAATCCGGCTGGTGGATGTTTTGAGTTTTTTAACTATATAATCGCAATTCATCAATGTTTGTATTTTTTCTGTATTTTTTTTCTTTTACAAAAAAAAAACTGTTTTTCTCCAGCCTACTCAATTTGTTTTTTGTTTATTTCAACCGATGAGGTTTTTTTAAAAAAAAAAGGGACATAGGGTTATTAGGGTTTGGCCATGTGAGGTTTCATAATTTGGCCGCTTTTGAAATCAAAATTGGCCAGGAGGAACTCTGGCCATCTGGCAGCCCTGATAGAAAAGTGGGAAAGAGTCGTTTTTTTTATCAATGGTGAGATAGAACCGCCCACTATGATCACTTCTACAACTTGTTGATGCTATGCGTTTAGTCCAAAAAAAAAACTCACAACATCCGCCAGCCGGATATAACGTACCAAGACACAAAGCTATGTGTAACCATAAACGTTTGTAGTCTGATTAATTGATGCTATGCGTTTCTTCCATTCAGGATCAATAAAGTATAGATAGAATGCGCTTGTCCAAGGAGTTCACAACATTGCCATCCGGAAGTATAACGGACCAACACACAAACTCTGTGTAACCATGAACTTTTATAGATAGTATGCAGATGACGTCACTCAGGCCTTTGTTATTGTTTTTGCCATCCGCGTTTGTGAGTTGTTCTCACTAAACTGTATTAACCAGACTATAAAAGTTCATGGTTACACAGAGTTTGTGTGTTGGTCCGTTATACTTCCGGATGGCAATGTTGTGAACTCCTTGGCCTAGCGCATTCTATCTATAGTCTGGTTAATACAGTTTGGTGAGAACAACTCACAAACGCGGATGGCAAAATCAATAACAAAGGCCTGAGTGACGTCATCTGCATACTATCTATAGATAGTATGCAGATGACGTCACTCAGGCCTTTGTTATTGTTTTTGCCATCCGCGTTTGTGAGTTGTTCTCACTAAACTGTATTAACCAGACTATAAAAGTTCATGGTTACACAGAGTTTGTGTGTTGGTCCGTTATACTTCCGGATGGCAATGTTGTGAACTCCTTGGCCAAGCGCATTCTATCTATAGATAGTTCGAAGATGACGTCACTCAGGTCTTTGTTATTGTTTTTTTGCCATCCGCGTGTATGAGTAATTCTCACTAAACTGTAATAACCTGACTATAAACGATCATGGTTACACAAAGTTTTGTGTGTTGGTCCGTTATACTGGATGGCAATGTTGTGAACTCCTAAGCCAACGCATAATATCTATATCTTATTTTATCTAAAAAGCTCATAACATCCCACAACCAGTAGATCCTTGACCAAACAAAACATGGAATTTGTGACACACATTCCCACGTGCTCGGACAAACATAGTCGATTGTTTACAAACAATCACGTGAATGAAATCGACCTCTCTCTGATCATTGTCATTGTTTTTATAGATAGTATGCAGATGACGTCACTCAGGCCTTTGTTATTGTTTTTGCCATCCGCGTTTGTGAGTTGTTCTCACTAAACTGTATTAACCAGACTATAAAAGTTCATTGTTACACAGAGTTTGTGTGTTGGTCCGTTATACTTCCGGATGGCAATGTTGTGAACTCCTTGGCCAAGCGCATTCTATCTATACCGCCAAATGGGTGACAAGTTATTACACGATTATTTCGATCATAATCTAAACGTTTATATTTACACATAGTTTTCTGTGTTGCTTCTATTGATCAAGCGGTAGAACAATAGGTACTTTACTAAGACCATCGATATACCATCGATAGTAAAACCAGTGTAGTGTAGCATCTACTTTACTGAAAACAACAAACAACGAAAGCAATGTGTAGTGAATTTTATAAATTTAATAGTTCTCTCGTGTTTACGTTTTTTGTGTGATCTGGCGTGTAGAGTAGTCTTGCAGTCAGCAGTATGTGGTAAGTCTTCGTAGTTCGAAGGAAACGGAGATGCCACAGTAGTGTGCTTTGTTTGCCTATCACAGCCATTGTTTAATTGTTTACATTATGACGTCTGTCCGAGAGGCGTGGTTATCTATGTGTCTTTTATTTCATCATAATCAATGTTGCACAGTGGAATGTGCCGAATTTGTGTTTTTCGAAGAATATGTTGGAAATTCTTTGAAATTTTTATGTAATGCAACTAGTATTATTTCTGTTTGATCAATATTTGTTTAAAATGTCATAGAAGCAATGCCCTTCACACATATTTTATCCCCCTCGTTTTGGAATGAAATATCTTCTTCTAGGTTCCATGCCTGGTCCAGGCTTCGGATACTGCATGAATTATCTCTCTCCATTCCCTCCTGTCTCTTGCCTTTTCAAACAGCTCTTGGATTGTTAGGCTGGTGAAGCCCTTCAGTTGGTCTATGAGTGTTTTTCTTTGTCTCCCCCGGGCGCGTTTACCAGGTATTTTTCCACAACTTGCCAGGTATTCATTCTTATCTTTCCTTACTATGTGTCCGAAAAAGGATAGTTGTCGATCCACTATTAAGGGCATTAGTTTCCTTTGTTGGTATGTTTGTTTTAGCACTTCTTCGTTCGTTTTGTGTGCAGTATACGATATTCTCTGCATCCTTCTCAAGCACCACATTTCAAAAGCTTCAATGTTCTTTTGTGTTTCTGCATTTGTAGTCCAGCTTTCGCATCCGTATAACAAGATTGGCCACACGTAGCACTTCAAGACTCGGAATCTAATCCCGAACGACATCTGTTTGTTTTTCAAAATGTTTCCCAGGTCCATGAAGGCCTGTTTGGCTTGAGTTATTCTTGCTCGTATGTCTCGGTTACATCTTCCATCTGTTGTCACTATTGAACCTAGGTATTTAAAACTTTCTACGTTGGTAAGTTGCTCGCCGTGAATTGTTATATTGCAGGTGTTGTTGTTTTCGGGGTTTTTCTGTATTACCATGCATTCCGTTTTGGTGATATTCACTTCCATTCCCTTGGCTTCACTATCTACTACCACTTTGTCAACAATCTTTTGAAGTTGGATTTCTGATGTTGCAATGAGTACCGTATCGTCTGCGTATCTTATATTATTTATGTTGTGACCTCCCACTTTTATTCCCTCCATATTATTTATGCCCCTCATGATTGTTTCTTGGTATAGATTAAACAGATCTGGTGAGGCAACACACCCTTGACGGACTCCTTTCTTAATAGGAATGGAATTTCCTGTAGAGTTTCCGATTTTGATAGATGCCTGCTGGGTGTAGTATAATGTTTGCATGAGTCTGAGGTCTTTCTCATCAGCGCCAATGGAGTGCAGTTGTTTTAGTATTTCTTCGTGGCGTACTCTATCAAAAGCTTTTTTTGTAGTCGACAAAACAGAGGTATAGTGGGGTCTGAACCTGTATAGCTCTTTCACTTAAAACACGGAGGAGGTATATTGCGTTCCTTGTCCCTCTGTCAGGTTGGAATCCATATTGTTCTTCTGCGATTTCGGGGTTAATCTTATTCCTTAGCCTGTTGATAATTATACGCAACAGTATTTTGTTGATGTGGCTTATTAAACTTATAGTTCTAAAATTTTCGCATCTGACTGCACCTGCTTTCTTTGGTATTGCTATGAAAATAGAGTTACAGAGATCTTCTGGAATTTTCCCAGTATTGTATATATTGTTGAATAATATGTGAAGTTCATCAATTGCTAGATCTCCTAGGCTTTTTAATACCTCTACAGATATTTCATCAGGGCCTGTTGCTTTACCATCCCTCATTCGTTCCATGGCATGTTCAATTTCACTTTTGGTGATGTTTGGTCCGCTTAATGGTTCTTTGAATTTCAGTGGTGGTTCATTTCTATTTGGATCATTGTACAGTTCGCCTATGTATTCTACCCATCGGCTTTCTATATGTTGTTCTTCAAATAGCAGTTCCCCTTGTTTGTTTTGGATACAACTTCCTGCTGCTTTGCTTTTCCTTTTCCCTGATAGTTCTTTTATTCTTTGGTGAGCTTGTTGGGTGTTGGGTTTGTATTCTCTTTCGATTTCGCAGCATTTCCAGTCTAGATAGTTCTCGTGTGCCTCGATGCATTTGGATTTAATGTGGTTGTTCAATGTTTGGTATTCTGCAGACCCTCTGTTGCATTTTCGTCTTTCTTCAAACCTATTTGAAGAAAGGAATGAAATATATAATAAGGTAAATATAACTTTGTATAAGATAAAAGGAGAAACGGAGAAAAGCAAATATTAATATAGAGATTATAATATATATATATATATATATATATATATATATATATATATATATATATATATTTATATATATATATATATATTTATATATATATATATATATATATATATATACATATATATATATATAATATATATGTTTGAGTGAGAGGGTGTATGTGTATGTGATGAGCGTTTGTGTGTGTGTGTGGGAGAGAGAGAAAGAGAGAGAGATAGATGGAGAGAGAGAAAGAGAGAGATAGATAGATAGAGAGAGAGAGAGAGAGAGAGAGAGAGAGAGAGAGAGAGAGAGAGAGAGAAGGAATGTGGGGGTTAAGGGCACAGAGAAATCGGTTCGTAAGGGAGCTATTCAGGATGATAGGAGAATCATATTTGACAGAGAAGAGTCAGAGGAGGAGAGAGAGGGTTTGAGAGGTGGATGTGGAAAAGGAGGTGATGGAAGAGAAAGAGGAAGAGGGAAGGAGGAGGGGAGGAGGAGGAGGAGGGGAGGCGAGGGAGAAGAGAAGTGAAGAGGAAGAAGACGAGGAGGAGGAGAATGAGGGGGAGGAAGAGAAGGAGGAGCATGATGAGAAAGATGATGAGGAGGAGGGGAGGAAGAGTTGGAGGAGGAGGAGGAAGAGGAGGATGACATTGAGAAGTAGGGGAGAGAATGGAGAGTGTGATAGAAAGACATCGAGAGAAGAACAAAAAGATGGAGTGAGAGAGAGAGAGAGAGAGAGAGAGAGAGAGAGAGAGAGAGTCAGAGAGAGAGTGTGTGTGTGCGTGTTAGAGATAGAGATAGATAGATAGATATATAGATAGATAGATAGAGAGAGAGAGAGAGAGAGAGAGAGAGAGAGTGTGTGTGCGTGTTAGAGATAGAGACAGATAGATAGATAGATAGAGAGAGAGAGAGAGAGCGAGAGAGAGACAGAGAGCGAGAGAGAGAGAGAGTGAGAGAGAGAGTGTGTGTGTGTGTGTGTGTGTGTGCGTGTTAGAGATAGAGATAGAGATAGATAGATAGATAGATAGATATATATATATATATATATATATATATAAGAGAGAGAGAGAGAGAGAGAGAGAGAGCGAGAGAGAGAGGTAGAGAGAGAGAGAGAAAGCAAGAGGAAAAGAGTAACAAAGGCAGGGAAAAGAAACAAAGAAGGGAATGTGGTTGAGGAGAGAGAGAGAGAGAGAGAGAGAGAGAGAGAGAGAGAGAGAGAGAGAGAGAGAGAGAGAGTAACAAATAGAAAGAGATATATGGGAGTAGGAAAGTGTGTGTGTGTGTGGGGGGGGGGGGGGGTGTTATTTGAGATACTATCGAACGAGTAATTTCAGATGAAAGAAAGATCCTGCGAAAGAGAGCTATAAGGAAATATATAATATGTTAATTGAAGTGTACATATATGCAGGTTTGAACATCTGAGTTCAACAGTGTAGAACGGGACATGACGCCTGTTAGGCGATATTACAATTTTCGTTCGAAGAGACACCACTGAACGACCAGGATTCATTTACACCGAGTATGGTGAAAGAAGTGAGTGATGAGCCTTTTCTCAGACTCAACTAGCGCCGAGCGACGAGCCTCGAACCCATTACTCGATCCGAAAGCGAGTGTCATACCACAAGACCACATGGCCGCCCTGTCGCCAATCCAGTGATATATTATTATTATCTATTATATTATTATTATTATATCATTATTATAAATCTTATTATTTTTATTATTATTATTATTATTATATTATTATTATTTATTTTATTATTATATTATTATTATTATTATTATATTATTATTATTATATATTATTATATTATTATTATTATTATTATTATTATTTTATTTTATTATTATTATTATTATTATTATTATTATTATTATTATTATATTATTATTATTATTATTATTATTATTATTATTATATTATTATTATTATTATTATTATTATTATTTATTATTATATATTATTATTATTATTATTATTATTATTATTATTATTTATTATATTTTATATTATTTATTATTTATTATTATTATATTATTATTATTATTATTTATTATTATTATTATTATTAATTTATTATTATTATTATTATTTATGTTTGCTATTAATTATTATATTTACTTATTTATTTTTAAAATATATTTTTATGATTACTTTGGCAATTGCCTAAAATAAACGTTTTTGAACTTTGAACTTGTTAACGAAGCATCCTGATATCGATTTTAAGAATATCGATGTTAAGTTTAGTATCGAACATTTAAAAAAAAATGATTAACCTATTACAAGCCGAGATCCATCTCGGGTGCAGTCGCGATGTTCTTTTTTGATTCCGCCCCGTCTACCCAGCAGTGAATGGATAGCTGAGTCTGTTAGATCTGGCAGAAAGTACTTTCGATAGACTAGCGTCCTATCCAAACAAACCGGGATGAGCTCCGGCTCGTTCTAACAGTTACGTGCTGTTGTTGGTCAGGGACCCTTTGTAAAGCGTTTTGATCACGTTTAGTGGATATTGCGCTATGTAACGAAATATTAAAATATTTTGATTATTATCGTTGTTGCTTTCATGCTATTGTTGTCATTAATAATTCATTGTACGATGAACTTTGTACATTTGTGATACATCCGATTATGAACAATTTTCAACAACTTCAGTATTCTATGATAGTCATTTTCGACTTTACATTGCCGTATTGATATGTGTTTTTCCTGACATTCAAAGTTGTGTAAAACTGTCTGTGAATGATACAATACAAGCTATCTGAGATTTTGCAATTATAAATTATTATAGAAGGCATTTAAAGGATAATTCCTATAGAAGAATGAAGTTGACGCCAAATAGGGTCTTTTTTTTTTTTGGTTTTTGCCATCCGTGTTTATGAGTAATGATCACTAAACTGTATTAAACAGACTATAAAATGTTAAAGGTTACATATAGACAGTTCGAAGATGACCCGATAGGCAGAGTTGGTAGAGCACTTAGCTTCACACGCAAAGAGACTCAGGTCGCTCGATTGGGTAACTGGGTCTGATAGATCTGGCGGAAATGTACTTTGCAATAGACTAACGTCTTATCCATAGGATAGCAAGCAATTGCTATTGTCCGTGTCACGATATAGAAACTCCGGTATAAACGCCGGTCCTATGGGCCTGAAGGCTCTGAAGGACTACTATTTAACTTCAAATAGTGGAATATTCCAGATTCCACAAGACTGAGGGACTAGCGGTATGACATTCGCTTTCCGATCGAAAGGTCCTGGGTTCGAGCCTCGCTCGTTCGGCGCATAGTTGAGTCCTTGAAGAAGGCTCTTTACTCACATGCTCTCACCGTACTCAGGTATAATATGAGTAACTGGCCGTTAACAGCGTTGTCTCTGTCCGAAATTTTTTTTGTAAAATCCCCTAACAGGCGTCATGTACCGCCCTATATGTTAAATGTTGGTGTTGGCCATCAGGGACCCCTTGTAAAGGGCTTTGAGCACGGTTAGTGGATGTTGCTCTATATAAAAGCTCAATTCAATTAATTTATTTAAAATATATTAGTAAAAATACCCGTCAGGAAATCTTTCCCATGGGATAATCAAAGGGGAAATTTACATCTGAAATTAAAAAGATCATATATAAAGGTTTTAGAAGTCGCTATGAATCAACATAATATCTAAGAAATGGTATAAATTAGAGTTGTTTTTTTTCAATTTAATTTGTTGACAGAAAGGAAGACAGAGAGAGAGAGAGAGAGAGAGAGAGAGAGAGAGAGAGAGAGAGAGAGAGAGAGAGAGAGAGAGAGAGAGAGAGAAATTCCTTTATTTTGAGAATTTCTCAGATACACAAAGAAATCAAGAATGTCTCCGCCACATTTGACAAAGTCACCGGAGCAAACAAACAACAAACATAAAGTCAATAAGAATAAGAAGCTGTTAGGAACTGAAGGATTGTAACAAGTAATATACAAAAGAAAAAAAATCTAACAACGTGAAAAATAAATACAAAGAACATAAAACCAAGCACGGAATGTTTCGAGTTCAAAGCACTTCATCAGTCAATAATAAAACAGAACAAAAAAAGTAATACATCACATTTTTGTTCTTGTTATTGTCAATTTTTAAATCTTTTATTTTTATTGTTAAGTCCTTGGAAAAGACTCCTTGCTCACATTCTCTCATCGTACTCAGGTGTAAAATGTCAATGTCAATGGGCTTCATTTTTCGTCCTACATGTTAAGTGCTCCTGCTGGCCAGAGACCCCTTGTAAAAATCTAGAGGGGCTGTACCCACGCCACACTAACGTTACATTCATACTGCAACGACCATTGAGTGCAGACGATACAAGTTCGATTTCATTTTATTTGTTTTGTTTTCCAAGTTAATGTGTGTATTGTTGTGATGACAAAGTGTTTGTACTCGACACGTCCATAGTCTGCATTGTTCTCATACGAGGCATCTCCATTTTTCACTCTTTTTTTTTTTTTTGGGTAGGGGGGAGGGGGGGGGGGGGGCGTTTAGTGGATATTGCTCTAATATTTGCTAAGTTCTTTTTGTTCTTTTGTTTTTGTTTGTTTGATTTTTTTTTGGGTTTTTTTTCTGGTTATTTATATATATATATATATATATATATATATATATATATATATATATATATATATATATATATATATATATTTGTTATTGGCCGAAGGAGCGTTTAGAGCCCGAAACGTTCTGTGTTTGTTTTTAGGGTGAGATTTTGGTCCATCATTCATTTTTGTATATTACATTTTACCAGCAATACTACTTGAGCTTTTATATAGTACATAACATATAAAACGAGACATGAAGCCTGTTAGGCGATATTACAATTTTTTTTTCCGACGGAGACCACGCTGTCAACGACCAGGTACTCATTTTACACCTGAGTACGGTGAGAGAATATTATGAGTGAAGAGCATTTTTATAAGGACTCAACTATGCGCCGAGCGAGGCTCGAACCCAGGACCTTCCGATCCGAAAGTGAGTGTCATACCACTAGACCGCATAGCCGCACAATTTACGCTTTGTCTCTTCTTTATCTCCAGGCAAGTTATAGCCTTTTGTGACTCTCAAATCTATATATAGAATGAAGATGACGTCACTCAGGTCTTTGTTATTTAAAAATATTTCTTTTTGCCATCCGCCTTTATGAGTAATTCTCACTAAACTATATTAATTAGACTATAAACGTTCATGGTTATAGATAGAACGAAGGTGACGTCACTCAAGCCATTGTTATTGTATTTTGCCATCCGCGTTTTTGAGTGATTCTCACTCAACTGTATTAACCAGACTATAAATGTTCATGGTTACACATAGTTTTGTGTGTTTGTCCGTTATACTTCCGGATTGTAATGTTGTGAAATTCTTAGCCAAGTGCATATTATCTATACAGACTTTTGTGTGTTGGTCCGTTATACTTCCGGATGGCAATGTTGTGGGCTTCTACGCCAAGCGCATACTATATATATATAGATAGTATGCGCGTGGCTAAGAAGCTCATAACATTGCCATCCGGAAGTATAACGGACTAACACACAACACTGTGTGTATCCATGTACGTTTATAGTCGGGTTAATACAGTGCAGTGAGCATTACTCACAAACGCGGATGGCAAAAAACAATAGCAAAGACCTGAGTGACGTCATCTTCGAACTATCTATATTCGACTTATTACAGATTGTAACCTTCGACAAAAGAAAGGTGTTACCTACGAAGGTGTGTGTGTATGTGTCTGTGTGTGTGTGTGTGTGTGTGCGTGTATGTATATTTGGGTGTATGTGTGTGAATGTGTATGTGTGTGTATGTGTACGTATGTTTATTCGTGTGTGTGTGTGTGTTTGTGGGTGTGTGTGTATGTGTGTGATGTGTATGTGTATGTGTGTGTATGTGTGCGTGTATAATGTATGTGTATGTGTGTGTATGTGTGTATGTCTGTGTTTATGTGTCTGTGTATGTGTGTGTATGTATATATGAGCCAAGGTCAAAAGGTGCCCGTCTGATACCAGTGTTAAGAAATTTGATTTTTACTTAATTATGGGCTGTTTTCATTGGGTTAATGCTTGTAATCAATTGATAATATGAAGAAGAGATAAAATAAGATAGCTCAACAGAAAATGAGATAAACAACTTGAAAGTCAAATTTGAATGCAGTTTGGCATGTGCTTAAAACGAGGTCAACGCATCACCTTTTTAGAAATCATGTAGAAATTAAATGTGATGTTTTAGCTCACGTGATTGAAATTTGACTAATAGTATAAAATCGAAATTTACTTTTAAACGCAATTGAAGTATATTACATATCTGATTAAGTTTCATATCGAGTTCTTAAAAAGTTGGTGTTGCTTGTGACCTTTGGTGTCATCAAACACAGCACAATACTAAGACTCGACACGAAATTTTAAAGCTCATATTTAATGGTTATAAAATGTTTTATTATGAGAAAAAAGCATAGATTTTCCTTCTGAACTCAAATCTTGGAGTAAATGTATTCCATTTTGCTGACATTGAGGTTTATTGGTTTTTGTGTCATTTGTCACAAGCAACACGGCATGCGTGAACACGTGGAAGTTTGTTTCGTTAAATGGCGATTCGCAATTTTGATCCACCCTTCTTACCAGTCTTTGAAGTGCAGCACTTTCATTTGCCTTTCCAGCGTGGCTCCATGCAGAAAAGGTAAGTTGAACTTTTGTGTCATCGCTATTTTACATTGTCACAAGCAACACTTGATATTGGATATTACAAAGTGCCACCAAAAATTATGTTTTCATCTGTTATTCTATTTACAAATATGATATTATGACATCTCATCTGAGACCGTGATTTTGACACAATTAATCATTTCCTTGTAATTCTAATTTTTTTATGTTTCAGGCTTAATCAAGAAAAAGACAAAACTCAAGCTTTTGACGAATCCAGATAAATAGAAGGGTTGTCAAGAAATTTGATTTGTTTTTCTATTAACACACTAAATTACTACAAACAAGCAGATTTGAGCAGTAGGGTGATGTTATCGTCTGGTTACATGAATTCATTACCATGGCTGATATTTATCTAGAGTTTGTGTGACTTCTGGTACTTTTTGTGACCATTGGTGTCATTGGTTAAAATGTCACAGTTGACATTTAAGTTAGAAGTTTGTAATGTATTTCTGTTTTCATGTTCTTCAAAGCTTGAAATGTCATTGAATTCCATTTTAACAGACTGCATTACATTTGTTCAGTTGCTATTCTTGATTTATTGAGGCAAAATTGCGTTCTATTGCCGATTTTGACCCAAGTAATAGCAACAATGGTATTACTAATTCCTAAGTATATTTCCAATTTGAAAGTATTTAGTTTCTTAACATATTATTGAATTTCATTTCAGCATAATTGACTGTTGGCTTGGATGGTCATCTGATTTGCGGTTATTATGCTTTTTTGACTGAAAATAATGATATAGTATGGACGAAAGTGTGATTTGGTGTTGCTTGTACATAAGTATAAGTAATGGTGTCACCGGTCTTGTGTCACAAGTCACATTCAGATGCTCTATTTTCCATGTATATTTCTATTTTTGAAGTCTTTGGTTTCTGAAATATTATTAAATTCCATATTTACCTGAGGTTATTCCACTGGTTTGACTGAAATTAATGATATATTGTCGAAATTGCAATTTGGTGTTGCTTGTGACTTAAGTAATGGTGGCATCGGTCTAATGTCACAAGTGACACAATGTCGCTAAATACAATATCGATGGCCCGTTGATCAAACCTCTGAGGTAGCGTTTTTGCCAATCCGCTGATCTAACCTCTGATGTCAACTTCAGATATAAGCGCGCCCTCTTATTCTTTAGTCTCAAGATGATCAAACCTCTGATGTTAGTTCAGAGTTCAAGGGAGACAGAGAAGTTCTTTCAAGCAATCAAAAACACGTCATGTAAATGATGCATAGTTTGTTTTCGTGGATTAGAAAGAATGATTGTGTTTTTAACTACAAAATCAATATTTCAATTTACTGTTTATAGGGTTGTATTGACATTGGACTCTATAATTTTGAGCACCCATAAATATCACAGCTGCTAAATAATTGTCAATTTCTAAAGTCACGACGCGACTGAACTTCAAGCCTATTATCTTCCGGTTATGCTTTACTAGTAAATATAATGTACGAAATAATGATTGAGTATTTAAAAAGATAATACGCCGATCACCTGTTCTCCCTATCTCTATTAATTTAAAATAAGCTCGATCATGACAATCACCCCATTAAATTAAATCACGTCATCCCTATGGCGTCCAACTGATGCTATCCTGATATCATACCACCATTTAAAGCCCTACCCATCCTGTCCAACAACAACAAGGATCTTTTGATTTATTTTTTTTTAAGAAAAAGAAAAAGCTAAACAAACAAAAACAAACAAACAAAAAACAACAAAACTAAAAAAAAATAACATTGAGCATTTATATAGCGCAATATCCAGTAAACGCGGTCAGGGCACTTTGCAAAGGGTCCCTGGCCAGCAGCAATAACGAACAAGTAGGTCAGAACATGGTGCCTGTAAAGAGATATTATTATTTTCCCAACAGAGACAGTGCTGTTAACGGCCTGATACTCATTTTACACCTGGGTACGGCTAGATAATGTGGTTTAAGAGTCTTTTCCAAGGACTCAGTTATGCGCCGCTCAGAGGGACTCGATCCCAAGACACCTTCTAATGAGGGAGAGTGTTATACCACAAGACCACATAGTTGCACTATTTTGATTATTGATGAAGTTGGATTTTTTAAAATGCCATTACACTCCAAGGGTTTATCTTGGCCTATTGCTCCGATTCCAAATCCAAGTCCAAAACAAAGGGTAAAAATATTTCCTCTTCAAAGAGAAAGAATGATGCGGTGGAGATGACAAAACGGAAAGCTTCGTCAGAGAGGCCCTATCCAGCATAAGATCGATCGAATGAAATTATAGAGACAACAGATAGTAAATGGAACCTCCAAGACATCAGTTTCAAACATTCTAAAGCCGACCTTGATTATAGTTTTGACTTTGGTTCAAAGAGATCGGCTACGCCACATAGCATCTTTAGGATGAGACGGACAATTAAAGGTATTAAAGGTATACAACACTTTTTATTCACTCGGAATTAGGAAAAAAAAAACCCAAAACGATAGTTATCTAAAAGTTTTGTGTATAGTGGGAAAACTATTGGTATGTACGAGACGAATCTAAAATTGATAATATCAATAAATAATCAAGGACGATTTGTTCTAATTGTTATGCAAATATTTTTTATTCCGTTCTGAGTTTTTAAAAAAATTGAGAATGATAAATCTCGTAAGTGAAACAATTCTGAATGTTAATCAAATATGTATTAAATCTAATTTTCTAATTATCTGATTTATTGCATAATCTTATATTTGGTATATTATAACAATAAATTTATTGGATGGAATGCTTCGTTCTTGTTTATAGACCAGACTCCAAAATACATGCACAAGCTGACCAGAATAATCGACCTCGGCAAACCTGCCTCATCACAATACACGAATAACTATCGGACACCATTTGGTCAAGCTTTTCATAGAAAATTGCTGATCACGAAAGTTGACATTTTCACTCCATCTAACTACAATACAATTATTTTTTTAAACCTCTCACATGACAGAACACAGCACTCCATACAAGCTACAATACATTACTTGACATACAAATGCTTCTTGTCATTTGATAAAGTAACACCTTAACAACAAACAAGCCAGGATTGATGGTAGCATTCCCAACTTTTACTGACATAAGAGCAGTTAGTTGCGAACCAGATGGAACCATTCTATTTGAACCGAACCATCAGGATAACTTGAATCTGCTTCCCCGATCAATGAGTGAAGGAAGAACAACTTCTAATGATCACCGATGCAGGTTTACACCAGTCAGAGGAAGATCTCCTCAGAGAAATAAACCATCTCCAGCAGATAAAACCAACTTTGCCAAAAAATGCCCATGGATTTTACAATTTGAAACATAGATTGACACCCCATTAAGATCATTGTACTTGAGTTGTAACTTACTTAGTCTGCATTAGAAATTTATTCGTGCTAAATACAATTAAATATGGATTGTGTTTATAGTTCATGTTGAATATCTGAAAACAAAGATTGAAATTTTTACCAAACAAAAAAAAAATACCCCCCCCCCCCCCTCCGCCCACAAATACACACACCTACACATACGCACAAACACACACACACACACATGTATATATAATATATATATATATATATATATATATATATATATATATATATTGTGTGTGTGTATGTATGTATATATATATGTATATGTATATATATATATATAAAAATATATAGTATGCAGATGACGTCACTCAGGCCTTTGTTATTGTTTTTGCCATCCGCGTTTGTGAGTTGTTCTCACTAAACTGTATTAACCAGACTATAAAAGTTCATGGTTACACAAAGTTTGTGTGTTGGTCCGTTATACTTCCGGATGGCAATGTTGTGAACTCCTTGGCCAAGCGCATTCTATATATATACATCATCATCCATCGTGGCTTGTGCTCTTGAGCACGTTGCCGGTCAGCTGTCTCCACGAATCACGATCCTCTGCGGTGCGCATGAAATCTGTGTTGCTTTTTAAGTCACATTTGGCCATTCTTAGGTTATTTAGATAAGTCTTTCTTTGTCTTTCTCTAGCTCTCTTTCCTTCGATCATCCCAGATGATACCAAAGTTTCTATTCTGTCTCTTCTCCACCATGTCCCAGAAAGCCGAACTGCCTCTTTCTGATGTTATCGATCAGTAATCTTCCATTTCTCACCTTCTCCAACACTTCCTCGTTCGTACACCTGTCTGTCCATGATACCCTCAACATTCTTCTATACACCCATATCTCAAATGCCTCTAACCTCCTCGTACATTCTTTGCCAAGCGTCCACGTTTCACTACCGTATAAAAGGGTACTTATAACACATGTTTCTACTACTTTCATTCTGGTCTTCAACTTTAGGTTGTTGTTTGACACAACTGGTCGCATTTTATGGAACACGTTTTTTGCTAATGCTATTCTTTGTTTTATATCCTCTATGTCACGGGCGTCATGGGTGATGATAGTGCCTAAATATTTAAATTCCTTTACTTGTTTGATGGTCTCTCCTTTGCTTGACAAGTGGAAGGTCGCGTTGTTGTCATTCTTTGAGACCACCATGCATTCGGTTTTCTTAATATTTAGTTTCAGGCCCATCTCTTCACTTTTTCACACCACTATATCTAAATTTTTCTGCCTGTTCTGGAGAGTATGCCATCAGATTATCATCGTCTGCGTATCTTATGCTATTCATATTCTGACCTCCAACGACGACGCCTTTCATATCTTCAATTTCTTCGAATATTATTTCACTATATATGTTAATAAGGTCCGGTGATAAGACGCAACCTTGTCTTACTCCCTTCTCGATGTTAAAGAAGTCCGATGTTTCATTATCCAGTTTGACACACGCTGTTTGATTCCAATATAAGTTTTTCACTTTACTGTCTATACCGATCTTTTCTAAGATTTTGAACAGCGTATCGTGCTGTACTGAATCAAAAGCTTTGGAATAATCAATGAAGCATAGATAAAGTGATTTTTGTTTTTCGATTGACCGTTGCATTAATGTTTTCAACGTAAATATTGCATTTGCCGTACCTTTTTTTTTAACAAAAGCAAACGGCTCGTCACCTATCTCTGGAGAGATCTTGCTCCTCATTCTTTTCATAAGTAGTCTTAACGTAATTTTTGTGGCCTGGCTCATTATGCTGATTGTTCTGTGTTGGTCACAGTCAATAGTACCTTGTTTTTTGGGTATCGTAATGAATACCGATTGTCTTAAGACATTAGGCAACTCACCCTTTTCATATAAGACATTAAAGGCTTTTGTCAGCATGTCTATTCCCAGATCGTCAAGGGCGTCAATCAATTCTATTGAGAAGCTATCTTGGCCTACCGCTTTCCCCCCTATTCATCTCTTTACAAGCAGCTTCTACTTCTTCTCGCATAATCTGGGGACCCGTGTTCACAGTAGAGATTTCTTTATCCAAGCTAGTCCCTCTTTTGTCATCCGCGTAAAGATTTTTTTATGTATACTGCCCAACGTTCCAAAATTTCGTTGTTGTATATTACCGTTTGCGTCTTTTACGCATTTTCTTGCCACTGCTGGGCGTTTTCCACTTAGATCTTGTATTGACTGGTAGAATTGTTTGGTGTTAGATTGTTTTAGTCTTTCAATTCTGTGACATTCATGTTCAATATAATCCTCCTTTGCTCTCTTACACTCACGTTTTATAATCTTATTAGCTTCTTTATATTCATTGCTGTTGCGTTCTAGCTTTCCTCTTTCATTCATCAGTTTCAAGATTTTGTCATCCATCCACTTATTGGTTCGTGTTTTTTCACAGATGGAATAGTTTCTCTTGTAGATTCTGTGATGCAGTTCGATACTTGATTCCAGTACTCATCTATGTTTATATCTGAGATCAAGTTTTCACTTTTTTCTTTCACGCATTCGTTGTAATCATTTTTTATTTGATGGTTAATTCTCAATAGAATAATTGCAGTTTTGGTTCCACTTTCTTTTTCTTTATTTGTTTAAGTTTTATTTTTAGCGTGGCGCTTGGAATAGTTGTTGCGTTGCGTACGATATTTCTGAATCGATGTTGGACCAGAATAAAGTCTATCAGATTTCTATAAAGGCCACCTGGGCTTATCCATGTCCACTTCTTTCTATCGTCGTTTTAAAACCATGTATAGACAAAAGTAAGGTTTTCCCATCTACACCAGTCGGCAAGTCTTTCCCCTCTATCATTTTTGGTACCTAGTCCGTGGGGGCCAACGATTTTTTCAAATCTCTCGTTACCAACTTTTGCATTGAAATCACCAACTATTAAACGAATTTCATCAGATTTACATTGTTTTAATGCTTGTTCCATATCTTGATAGAATGTCTCAATTGTGTTTCGTCACTGTCTGATGTCGGGGCGTATATTTGAAGAATATTAACATTAAACGGGTTTCCTTTAAACTTTACTAAAATAACTCTTTCTGAGATTGCAACATGATCCAAATAGCACTTTGATGTTGAGTTGTCTAAAGGAATTCCAGCTCCTTTTTCATTATATATATATATATATATATCTAAATATATATATATATATATATATATATATATATAATATAATATATATATTGTGTGTGTGTGTGTGTATTGTATATACATTGAAAAAAAACCTGAACAAACTAAAAGGAAATAACAATTTTATCTTAATCTCTAAAGTTTATTTAATTTTTTTTTAATATTAATTTTCATCTCCTACATCCGTATGATGATGATGATCATCATCATCATCATCATCATCATCATAATAATAATAATAATAATAATAATAATAATAATAATAATAATAATAATAATAATAATAATAATAATAATAATAATGCAATACAAAGTATTAAGAAACGTGTTGCAGCTCTCTTCTATCTCATAACCCGTTGTTCAAACCTCGGAAGTGACATCGGAGGATTGATCGCCGTGAAAACGCCGGGCGCGAAACTCTGATGTCGACATCAGAGCTTTGATCAACGGATTCACGAAAACGCTACTTCAGAGGTTTGATCATCGGACCGTCGATATGCTTTGGTCACATTATTTCCCAACATTTTTATTCCAAAAGTTTCTGAACATTGCTGGTAATAAGCATATGAAATATTGTTGTTGTTGTTGTTAATGTAGAATCATTTTTATGAAATAATATATTTACATTCTATGTTGCTTGTGGCCGATTACACCAAAAAGCAACCTTTTCTCCAATAGTTGGTAACAATATCGTACTATGATTGTTGTTGGTTGTGTCTTTTTGTTTATAACTTACTAAATAAAGTTTGATACTTAACAAAACTCATTTGGTTATTGCGCTTTTTGTCTCACTTTGGTGTCACCGGTCACAGGTGACACCAGCAACCTATAGGTATTGTTGACGATATTATGCTGCGTTAGACTTTAAAGTTATCTAAAGAGCCTTTGATTCATGAAGTACAGTGTTTTTGCTACACATATAGAAACATGAATGGACTATTATGTCACTTTTATTTTGAGGGAAAAAATTGGCACCTTTTGACCTTGGCCCATATATATATATATATATATATATATATATATATATATATATATATGTGTGTGTGTGTGTGTGTGTGTGTGCATGGGTGTATGGAAAATTAATCAGGTGTAGTAGATTTGGATGTTGAAAGCAAATACATCGAATCTTGAAAACAAGATTGTGTTGCATAATACGTCACTCATAGAAAGGCTTAGGGCGTCAGAAATCAAATTAAACAAGAACATTAAGAGTATTTGCAATCCAGTTCCGTCAAACGGTATCAAATATTGATCTCTCTACCATTTTAATTGAAATCTATAATACAAGACAAACACTCCCTTCCGTCCCTCACATAATGGTTTACTTAATAACAAATTCCTATGCTATTTAGAATTGAGATGTGCCGAAACATTGAAAAAAAAATAAGAAGAAGAAAAAGATGAAGAAGACGCTGAAATATAATAATATTATTTTTCTTCAGAGATTTATGGAAACAAATTATTAGTTACTTGATATTAGAAACATACTGACACACTCGAAGTAACACACATTCACGACTAGCGTTCATAGAGACTGTGCAGCCTTATTCGTTAATATTTCTTGCCATTTAAATTCAAAATGGCTTTTTTTTGTTTGTTTCTTGTTTATGTGTTTGTTCAGCGTTTGACAGAAATGTGCGGCTATGTAGTCTTGTGGTATGACACTCGCTTTCGCATCGGAAGGTCCTGGGTTCGAGCCTCGCTCGGCGCAAAGTGGGTCCTTGGAAAAAGGCTCTTTACCGTACTCAGGTGTAAAATGAGTACTTGACCGTTTACAGCTTTGTCTATGTCCGGAAAAAATGTAATATCGCCGAACAGGCGTCATGTTTCGTTCTACATGTTACGTGTTGCTGTTTGTCAGGGATCATTTGTAAAGCGTTTCAAGCACGTTTTGTGGATATTGCGCAAAATAAAAAGCTCAATTTACAGAAGAGAAAAACATTATAAATCTGATCATGTTTTGACTTGTATACATTCTTATCACATGACACGTGAAAAAGTTCTAGCCAGCATGAATAATATAAAGTACCGATTTTCTATGTTTTGAACCAAGCTAGCTGCTCGTTGCTGGGCGGATGTGACATCAATCAGACTATTGAATCCTATTGAAGGCCCTGGTGATTTACACCAGTGTTTAACGAGGGTGGTTGATCGGTACAATTATCTAGTCACTTTGTTCCGCATCAAACACCTCTTTCCATTCTTGACGCCTCAGTTATAGATAGTATGCAGATGACGTCACTCAGGCCTTTATTATTGTTTTTGCCATCCGCGTTTGTGAGTTGTTCTCACTAAACTGTATTAACCAGACTATAAAAGTTCATAGTTACACAGAGTTTGTGTGTTAGTCCGTTATACTTCCGGATGGCAATGTTGTGAACTCCTTGACCAAGCGCATTCTATCTATACATACAACAACGTTCTTGTCTCAATTTTTCTTTTCTTTTTTTTTTTTTGGTACTTTTTCAAAAACAACAAAATTGTTATTGGAGCACGCTTATAGATAGTAGCGCTTGGCTAAGAAGCTCACAACATTGCAATCCGGAATTATAACGGACCAACACACAAAACTCTGTGAAACCTTAAACGTTCATAGTCTGGTTAATACCATCCACGTTTATGAGCAATTCTCCTTTAACTGTATTTTCCAGACTATAAAAGTTCATGGTTACAGAGAGGTTTGTGTGTTGGTCCGTTATATTTCCGGGTGGCATGTTGTGAGGTTCTTAGTCAAGCGCATACTATCTATAAACGTTTAAGGTTACACATATTTTTTGTGTTGCTACATTATATCCGTCTTATGGACCCTATGTGTTTTTGTTTTGTTGTAGTTGTTTTAACTAAGCGCGTAGCATCAATAATTTAAGCACACAACATTCATTGTGACAAGATCTCACAATAAGATCAACATCACTGACTTTGTTTGACACACGTCCAGGCCTGTTTGAATGTGCCGTGGTTTTTACAAGCTGTCATGCATCCTCCATTGTAAAGAAGTCATTTTATATTTGACAAGGACTCGAGCGTTTTTTTTTAAGCCATTAGTTTTACCTTGAAGCCTATCTATCATCTTTGCAAACTGGAACCTATCAAGAATTTTTGTCAAGGTAGAAATTTTACCATAATTTATTTATCTCAATGCATTTACATTTATTAAGGTTAATTCTGCTATACTCTGGGGGCAAAAAAGTAGTCCTTCAGAGATATTCGGCCTATGGAGCCGGAGTTTATCCGTTTATGTAGCGTGAAATGGACAATAGCAATTGATTGCTATCCTTTGGACAAGACTCTAGTCTATGGCAAAGTACTTTCGGCGTGCTGTAAAACTACGGAAGTCCTTCCCTTTTTGGCAAGATAAGGATCATTTTAATCAATCAGTATTTAAATGATGAGTTATCTGACCAAAACCTGAACAATATTATAGTATTTTGTTTTCCAAAGTATGACATATTTATTGATGAGATGTGTTGATGTATAATACTCACAACATCCACCAGCCAGATATGACGTACCAATGCACAAAACAGTGTGTAATCTTCAACTTTTAGAGTCTGATGGTTAGAATTTGGTGATAACTAAGAATGGCTGACTCAAGACAAATAACAATGAGCTGAGTGACGTCAATTTCGTTCCTTCTAAAGATAGTTCGAAGTTGACGTCATTCAGGTCTTTGTTATTGGTTTTTGCCATCCGCGTATATGAGTAATTGGTAATTCTCACTTAACTGTATTAACCTGACCATAAACGATCATGGTTACACAAAGTTTTGTGTGTTGGTCCGTTGTACTTCAGGATGGCAATGTTGTGAACTCCGTAGCCAAGCGCATTCTATCTATACACAGAACAATGTGTAATCTTTAACGTTTAGAGTCTGATTGATTGATAGAATTTGGTGATAACTGATAACAATGGTTGACTAAAAACAATAACAATGAGCTGAGTGACGTCAATTTCGTTCCTTCTATTCACGAGCCCAACGATATAGCCTGTATTAAATATTTCTACGCTTATCTTAACCAAATTAATAGATAGTATGCAGATGACGTCAACCAGGCCTTTGTTATTGTTTTTGCCATCCGCGTTTGTGAGTTGTTCTCACTAAACTGTATTAACCAGACTATAAAAGTTCATGGTTACACAGAGTTTGTGTGTTGGTCCGTTATACTTCCGGATGGCAATGTTGTGAACTCCTTGGCCAAGCGCATTATATCTATACTCTCCCCTTTTTTATTTCACACATATTATTATTGTTCATTGAAATGAATCGGGGGTCATTATTCATAATATATATGATTTACGTGTTAATTTATTCTCATTCTCCTTTCTATTATAGATAGTATGAGCTTGGCTCAGAAGCTTATAACATTGCCATCCGGAAGTATAACGGACCAACGCACAAAACTGTGTGTATCCATGAACGTTTATTGTCGGGTTAAAACAGTTCAGTGAGCATTACTCATAAACGCGGATGGCAAAAAAAACAATAACAAAGACCTGAGTGACGTCATCTTCGAACTATCTATACTGCCATACTCTGGAAAAACCCATATTTAAAATTTTGGCCATAAAACTCGTTCTTCAAATATCGATCGATTTAAATGACCCTCATCTTGGCAAAAACGCCTCAAACCTGTGAAGAATTTAAGGTACCGATTTTTTTTTGTTGAGAACCAAGCTGCTGGTTGTTGGGCGGACATGACATCAGACTATTGAATCCTATTCTGGTTCTTCTCTTCAGAGTCATCTGTTCTTTTTTTTCCTCTTCATTTTTCTCCTTCCTCTAATTCTACACCACTGCCCCCCACAATAAACGAAACCCTTACTATAAATGCACCTATATTATTCCCAACCAAAGACTGTCTTAGGGTCTAACCAAGTGTCATATCCGACGTGCACTTTTTAGAAGATCTGATATAACCCTATTCCTTTTATGGGCTCATTGTTGTAATAGAAATCTCAACAACAAAAAATGACACAAAATATTGTCCATTACAACAATGTTAAACCAGGCCCATAAGTGGATTGGTTCGGATCTCAGACCTGTGTATTTGTACGTGTCGGTCATAACCCCCCCCCCCCCTATTTAAGCATACAAGACTAATAGAGAGAGAGGAGTGTTAGTCCCCCAATCAAACTTTTACAACAGGCCTTGATATCACTGCATATATGTGACCCTTCGTCTCAAAACGGTATTAAGTCGGGATGATTAGGATGCTGAAAATGGAATTTGTAGCCACAAATATCATGCTTAAGTTAAGTTTAAATGCTTTATAGAGGAGAAGGAATATCATATTTTACTGTGCTAAATATCAACGTTTCAAATTTTTGACCAGTTTAACTATAATTTGATTTTTTAGCACCTGGTCCATCCCGACATAATACCGTTTTGAGACGAGGGGTCACATATAGTTATATTCTCAGTCCATACACTGGTCATTGTTGAATGGCAGCTCTTGATGTTGACACAGGCATAAATAGACAAACACGACCATAATGGATCTCCGTAATGACTTCTTGGTTTCCATACTAAATGTGACAACTGCTTGGTCATACTGTGAAAAAAAAACAAACAAAAACGCTTTTATAGATAGAATGCGCTTGGCCAAGGAGTTCACAACATTGCCATCCGGAAGTATAACGGACCAACACACAAACTCTGTGTAACCATGAACTTTTATAGTCTGGTTAATACAGTTTAGTGAGAACAACTCACAAACGCGGATGGCAAAATCAATAACAAAGGCCTGCGTGACGTCATCTGCATACTATCTATATAAATGTTGGCCAACGAACACGTCTCTCAAATTGTACTGATCGGTTATGGTGCGGCTATGTGGTTAAGTGGTATGTGACACTCGCTTTCGGATCGGAAGGTCCTGGGTTCGAGCCTAGTCTCGCTCGGCGCATAGTTTGGGTCTTTGGGAAAAGGTTCGTTACTCGCATTCTCTCATCGTACTCAGGTGTAAAATGAGTACCTGGTCGTTAAAAGCAGTGCCGCTGTCGGGGGAAAAAAATGGTAATATCGCCTAACAGGCTGTTGATTGCTGTTCATTGCTGTTGATCAGGGACCACTTTTAAAGCGCTTTGAGCACGTCTAAAAGCTCAAGTTTGTTTATTTAATCTACCTCATCTTTTCAAAACTCTCAAGCCTGGGACATCTCGAATTTTCTTGTCCAAAATTCTGAAATTAAAAAAAAAAAATTTTTAAAGTGGACGGCATTGCTGTAAAAAGAGGTCATACATTATAATATTTACAATTTATGTATTTTTAAAAAGATTAGCAGTATCTGCAGTGTTTTAACAAGTTTAAAATGTAATACCCTACAACCTGTCGAGTGATCCTCGACAATATTAGAGGTTTCCACAAGAACAAGAAGAAGAAGAAGATATAAAGGGCGTCCGACTCTAACCTCGCATGCGCCATTAGATGCATATAGAGATGGAAGTCGGTTTGGACGAATTCAATCCCTCGTGGGGGCGGGGACCCACACTCCTCTAAGCTTGGTGAGAAGTTGCCAGGCTTTGATACCAGTAAGAGGAGACGCTGGGTGGCTGCGAATCGGCATCGGTCGAGGAGCTGCCTGACAGCAAGTGCGCTTCAACAGTGGGAACTTCCCACCTGTCCTACATGTACCCATGTGGGCAAGAACCCGAAACGGCAGAGCATCTAGTTGAACGGTGTGTTGTGACGATGCTACCGGCAGGTTCGCGACGGTGCTCGAATGCGGACCGGACTTTGCTGATTGGGTCGATCGTCATAACATAGTAGTGTGAGAACCATAAGAGGCTGCTGCCGTGCGCGGTAAGAATCAGTTTGTTTTTGTTAATATTAAATGACACCCTCATTCCCTACCCTTGTTGCTCATCGAGACTAACCACAATCCCGTTATTTGGCGGGAATAGTCATGTGATCAAAACATATGACACCTGTTATATGAAAAGCGTCGGGTTTTGCTTTTATTATTTTTTAAAATGTTTTTTCTCAAAATCAAGAGTAACTTAAAAGAGATCAAAACAACAGAACCCCCCCCCCCCCCCCAAAAAAAAAAAAAAAAAAAAGTACCAAAACAACAAAAATACAAAAAAAAAAAAACAAACTCCAAAAAACAAACAAAAACATGCAAGTGCGCTTCAACAGTGGGAACCTCCCACCTGTCCTACATGTACCCATGTGGGCAAGAACCCGAAACGGCAGAGCATCTAGTTGAACGGTGTGTCGTGACGATGCTACCGGCAGGTTCGCGACGGTGCACGAATGCGGACCGGACTTTGCTGATTGGGTCGATCGTCATAACATAGTAGTGTGAGAACCATAAGAGGCTGCTGCCGTGCGCGGTAAGAATCAGTTTGTTTTTGTTAATATTAAATGACACCCTCATTCCCTACCCTTGTTGCTCATCGAGACTAACCACAATCCCGTTATTTGGCGGGAATAGTCATGTGATCAAAACATATGACACCTGTTATATGAAAAGCGTCGGGTTTTGCTTTTATTATTTTTTAAAATGTTTTTTCTCAAAATCAAGAGTAACTTAAAAGAGATCAAAACAACAGAACCCCCCCCCCCCCCCCAAAAAAAAAAAAAAAAAAAAAAGTACCAAAACAACAAAAATACAAAAAAAAAACAAACTCCAAAAAACAAACAAAAACATAAAAAATTGAGCATTTTACATGGCGCAATATCCACTAAACGTGCTCAAAGTGCTTTACAAAGGGTCCCTAACCAACAGAAACACGTAACATATAGAACAAGCCATGACGCCTGTTAGGCGATATTACAATTTCTTTTTTTCCGACAGAGATAAAGCTGTGAACGGCCAGGTTCTCGTTTTACACCTAATAATACTTTAAGATAGACTAATGTCCTATCCAAAGGGTATCAAGCAATTGCTATTCTCCGTGTCACGCAATAAATACCGAGAAAACTCCGGCTCCTCAGTGCTCTGAAGGTTTACATATTATGTTATTCGATCCCCCTCCCCCCCACCCCCCCCCCCTCACATACACACACACACACACACACACACATGCGCTCATAGTCACAAATACAAAAATCTCTGCATTAAGTTGTTAATATATATGCGTATGTATGAATGGTGTGTTTGCGTCTGTGATTATGTAGATTTATACGTTATGATATTACATATCACACCCATTACTCCCCCCCCCCCCCGATGTTCATCCATGTCATTGAAACCCTAACACCTGATTATACACATAACCTAGAATAAAATGTCATTCAAGCGAATAATAATAATATAAGAAAATAAATCTTCTTTCAAATTAAGATTTGCGATCTCTTTATATGCATTTAGCGTTCCTTTGCGACAGTGCAGTGTAATAGTATTATTATTTTTAAATTGAGCTTTATATAGAGCAATATCCACTAAATGTGCTCTAAGCGCTTTACAAGGGGTCCCTGGTCAACAGCAACATTTAACATGTAGGACGGGACATGACGCCTGTTAGGCGATATTACAATTTTTCTTGAGAAAATAATCTCGACTGCCCCCGCGATCGATCACGGTCCCTTCGCTTATGATGTACGTGCTCTACCGACTGAGCTATCCGGACCCTCTAACTAGTTAAATGGCCTTGCAAGTTTCCTAAGGCAAACATTATTTCACGTTAACTCTCTCCTTCCAGCCATTTTCAGGATTCTCCCCAAAACTTCACACCCAACTAACACAAAAATAGATTTTTTTTTATCACTTAAAAACACAACAGCGGTTAAGTTCTTCCGATAAATAATTTCTTCAGCAAAACATTCTCTACAACACACTGTTAATTTTCTATAAATTTTATGATGTACAAAAGAAATGTGAATAAGAAAAATGTTGGTTGTATATATAATATCGTAACGAATGTGAGGATTTTCCTATAGATAGTTGGTAAGGACAGACAGGGTTAAGTTAGGTAAATGAACCCACGGAGAGGGAAACGCTTTTTGGTCTTTATCTGCTAAAAGCTTGTCAAAACAGTCAAATAAAACTCGTCACCTGCGAATGTTTGCGGAGTTGTGACATCGTGAAGGACCTCTTGTGCATTCCAGTCAAACAAACAAAATAATTCTGTAAGTAAAAAAAAAATTATAGATTTTATATAGGGCAATATCCACTAAAATGTGCTCAAATCGCTTTACAAGGGGTCCCTGGTCAACAACAACATTTTAACATGTAGGACGGGACATGCCGCTTGTTAGGCGATATTACAATTTTTCGGACAAAGACACTGTTGTTCACAGCCAGGTACTCATTTTACACCGGAGTACGGTGAGAGAATGTGAGTAAAGAGCCTTTTCCAAGGACTCAACTATGAGCCGAACGCGAGGCTTGAACCCAGGACCTTCCGATCCAAAAGCGAGTGTCAGACCACTAGACGACATAGCCGCACAAGTAAGGGCAGCAGCGTGGCTCAGCGGTAGGGTCTTTGCTTCGTACCCCGAAAGGTACCGAGTTCGATCACACGCCGCTCAGCTGCTGCGTTGTGTGGCCTTGGAGTAAGTCACCTCGGCCTAGCTCAATTTACGGCGCTGCACTGCGGCTGACGCCTGGGTTATTCCAGTCTCCCCTTGGAATAGACACTGAAGACAAATTAAATGTCCCCAATGGGATTTTCTGTCTTTATCTTGGAATGAGGTTACTTGGTTTTGTCCTGATCCTGGTCGGAGACTCTGGCTGTGAGGCAAACAGTCAAATATATAGTTAGAGTTTTGGGGGATTATATTTTTTGTATGTAAATTATTTCTCTGTTATGCAGTTTATTAATTTTTTTTGAGTTATATCTTTATATATATAATGTGTAAACATTTAAGTATATTATTTTTTAGTTGGGTCCTTTGCTTGTGCTGAATGAGACTTTTAGTGATCTCAAACTAACTACACTGAT
>NC_088370.1:17788786-17821286 GCF_034508935.2 Berghia stephanieae | reverse complement strand
TGTTCTTGTATTTTCTATAATTTGCTTTCTCTGGCAATCTCTGTTTTATGCATAATATTATTTCTGATCTTTGTATCAAATAGTGGTAGACGAAGCATAGAGAGTTGTGAAATAAAGTGAAATTGTGTTCAATGATTGAAATAGTATTTTGTTTGTTCAACATGACGAAGACATCATTATCCTACCAATCGTTAACTTATAGATAGTATGCAGATGACGTCACTCAGGCCTTTGTTATTGTTTTTGCCATCCGAGTTTGTGAGTTGTTCTCACTAAACTGTATTGACCGGACGATAAAAGTTCATGGTTACACAGAGTTTGTGTGTTGGTCCGTTATACTTCCGGATGGCAATGATGTGAACTCCTTGGCCAAGGGCATTCTATCTATAGATAGTATGGACTTGGCGAAGAAGCTCATAACATTGCCATCCGGAAGTATAACGGACCAACACGCAAAACTGTGTGTATCCACGAACGTTTATAGTCGGGTTAATACAGTTCAGTGAGCATTACTCATAAACGCGGATGGCAAAAAAAAAAAAAACAATAACAAAGACATGAGTGACGTCATCTTCGAACTATCTATAGCCTGACACAAGAACCTCTCAGACTTATAGTTTGACGTCATTTTAAAGGTTTGTGCAGCGTCTAGTGAGTTGTCGTGAGTAGAGCTCAGGGCCGGAAACAAGTGATTTCATTGGTTGAAGTATTGAATACAACTCACGATTTGTTTTATTTTGTGGCCAAAGACTAGCATTTTGACGTCAATTTTTGGTCAGTGTCAGGCTATAGATAGTTCGAAGATGACGTCACTCAGGCCTTTGTTATTGTTTTTGCCATCCGCGTTTGTGAGTTGTTCTCACTAAACTGTATTAACCAGACTATAAAAGTTCATGGTTACACAGAGTTTGTGTGTTGGTCCGTTATACGTCCGGATGGCAATGTTGTGAACTCCTTGGCCAAGCGCATTCTATCTATAAGTTAACGATGGCTACGATTCTACCCCTCTCCCTAAAAAGTATCGCGTAGTGATATCAAGTTTACAATGATAATTTGTGACGTCAGATTACGAAACATCGAATTTCACTAAAATTATATTTTTTGAAAATAGAATTAATAATAATAGCGCTGAAAACTTATAACTCCGAGACACCAGACTCTAAGCGCTTCTTTCTAATTAGACGTTTATCATTTAAATATTTTTGAAAATATATTCTACTCAGATATTACGAAATCGAAATGGGCAAAAAAAAACAACAAAAAAAAACAAACCAAAAAAAAAAAAAAAACAATAACAAAGACAAAAGTGACTTCAACTTCGAACTATCTATACATTCACTTTTCAACACCTGGTTCGTCCCGACACTAGACAACTTGTAAGACGGTGCGTGTCCAGTGCGGTGGCTTGGCATGCTTATAGTAAAAGGTGGTGCCAGAATCAGAAGAAAATGACTTATAACATGCTATATTTGTAAATACAAAAGAAAGAAGGAAAAAAATTGAGAAAAGATTTACTCAAATAAGTAAGAAGCGGTATATACCATTTCTGTAGAAAACGGTAAGGGCTGCCTGAAGCCGGTGATCGTAAAATACTAACGAAAGAGTGAAAATGGAAAGGCTTTGTATGGGAACAAAACAGACAATGGACGTTTCGGGTACAAACCCTTCGTCAGCACAACAATACACAAATAAACGTGGAAAACAAATAAAATATAATGAAAAATAACTTGTATCGTCTGTACTCAATGGTGGTTCCAGTATGAATGAAATGTTAGCGTGGCGTGGGTAGAGGATAGGGTGCCCCAGGGGGGGCAATCTAATTGATAAGCAAAGGTCAGCGTCAGGGAACAGAACTTTCCAGACTATAATGGAAGATAAAACTTTTTGGACATCAAGGCTGTATTGACCAGCACGGGAGTACGGACCACTGTACACTACAAGGAAACGGACAGTCACAGCTACCTGCTCTATCGGTCATCCCATCCGGTGAAGTGCAAAGACTTCATCCCATTCAGTCAGATACTCCGCTTGCGGAGACTCTGTCTGGAAGATGATGAATTTGCGCTTCAACGTGATCGCATGCTCGATTTTTTTAGGGCACGGGAATATCCCGAAAAGGTTTTGCTTAAGGCTGTCCGGAAAGCCAGCCTCGTGTCGAGAGAAGCAGCAATGAGGCCTCGCAATGCCAGGAAGCAGGAGACACAGCGTCCCATTTTAGTCCTCACGCATCACCCCCATGCCGATCAAGTGAGGAACATCCTATTGCAGAACTGTGGGATCCTCCAGGCGGGCGAAGACACCCACAGAGTTTTCTCAGAACCCCCGTTGGTAGCATATCGACGGGATCGTAACCTGAGGGATCTCCTTGTCAGAAGCCGCCTGGAACCCATACCTAGGGATGGACCTAAAGCCAGATCGTGTATGCGACCCCGATGCAAGACTTGTGGGCACCTGTGGGAGTATGACAGAGTCAGCTTTCCAGACAAGATTTGGGACATCAGGCGGCCGTTTACTTGCACTGACCGTAATCTAGTCTATGCGATTACGTGCTCCCTGTGTGGGATTGCTTACGTTGGTGAGACCGGAAAGAGGCTGGGTGACAGATTCGTGCAGCACTTGCGTGACATATCGAACTGTGCAGACACAGCAGTGGCCAGACACTTCAATCTGCCAGACCACTGCGATGTACAGTGTGTGCGTGTGTGTGTGCTCAGTTTTTGCCATTCGGACACTTCCGCCCGTCGACGTAGGGAAACTCACCTGATCAAATTGTTGGGAACGCTGACTCCACGCGGACTCAACACCAGGATTGACCACCACTAGATGTCAACGTCACCCATATTCATCACCACTGCTGCTCTCACTTCTGCCACTACAGCTACTGCTGCTGCTAACTACTACTTCTACTACTTCTACTACTACTACTACTACTACTACTACTTCTACTACTACTACTACTACTACTACTACTACTACTAACTACTACTACTACTACTACTACTACTACTATACTACTACTACTACTACTACTACTACTACTACTACTACTACTACTACTATTACTACTACTGCTACTACTACTACTACTGCTACTACTACTGCTACTACTACTACTACTACTACTACTACTACTACTACTACTACTACTACTACTACCACTACTACCACTACTACTACTACGACTACTACTACTACTGTTCATACTACTAAAAGTACAACTCTACCTACCTACCTACCTATCTATCTATCTATCTATCTATCTATCTATCTATCTATCTATCTATCTATCTATCTATCTATCTATCTATCTATCTATCTATCTATCTAGGTAGCTAGCTAGCTAGCTAGCTATCTATCTACTGATTATCCACCGATTCATAGTCATCTACCTTCCTAGCTCTCTCATTGTGTCCAATCATCCACTTTTTCATCCATTAATATACATATAGACCCAGCTATCACTCGGCTGTTTACTCGCCCTCTCTCACCTCCCCTCCACCCTTTCTCTCTCTCTCTCTCTCTCTCTCTCTCTCTCTCTCTCTCTCTTTCTTTCTTTCTTTCTTTCTTTCTTTCTTTGTCCCCCCCCCCCTCTTTCTCCCTCCCCCCCCTCTCTCTCTCTCTCTCTGATTCCCCCTCTCTACCGGTCCGCCTCAAACCAACACCCCCCCCCCCCCGCCCCCCTTTTTTTAAATTTTTTTAAAAATTTTTTTAAATTTTTATTTTAATTTTTTTTCTTTTATTAATTTCTCTCTCTCTCTCTCTCTCTCTCTCTCTCTCTCTCTCTCTCTCTCTCTCTCTCTCTCTCTCTCTCTCTCTCTCTCTCTCTCTCCCTTCTTTCACCTCTTTTCTGACCATCTACTTATCTATCTGCCTATCCATCTAACTATTTATTGGTGTATTCCACTTTACTATCGCATCGTTCCTTCGCGAAGATTCGACCTTCGCTCATCCAACAAACCCCCCCCCCCCCCCACCTCCGCCGTGACCCTTTCACCTCGCCCCTCCACCCCCCCCCCCTACTGTTCCACTACAGCGTTCTACTATACTACTACTACTACTACTACTACTACTACTACTACTACTACTACTACTACTACTACTACTACAACTACTACTACTACTACTACTACTACTACAACAACAACAACTACTACTACTACTACTACTACTACTACTACTACTACTACTACTACTACTACTACTACTAACTACCAATATGTCTTTTATCTTCCATTATAGTCTGGAAAGTTCTGTTCCCTGACGCTGACCTTTTCTTATCAATTAGATTACCCCCTGGGGCACCCTATCCTCTACCTACGGCACGCTAACATTTCATTGATACTGCAACCACCATTGAGTACAGACGATACAAGTTATTTTTCATTATATTTTATTTGTTTTCCACGTTTATTTGTGTATTGTTGTGCTGACGAAGGGTTTGTACCCGAAACGTCCATTGTCTGTTTTGTTCCCATACGAAGCCTTTCCATTTTCACTCTTTCGTTAGTATATACCATTTCTACAGTTTTATTATTTTTTTTTAATGCTGTAATCCATTTTTAAAAGATGGATGCGGTGCCAGGCATCAAATCAACCAATATAGCCACGCCCCTGTGCTGCGTGTCAATGTTATATCAATAGATTTGAACAAGATATGAAGTGAGTAGAAAAGTGCCAGAAGACAATAGAGAATAAAATTTTTTTTCGCGGCGGTGGTGGGGTTTGAACCTGCGACCTTATTGGTACGACAACTCCGCCTGGCAGGTGAGAGCGTGGCTCTACCGTGTGAGCTATCCACGAACACAAAAATATTCGTTTCAAACCCAAAGTCATTTCTAGATCCCTCTCTCACCCACTTCTTGAGATCGCCGATTCGTTCACCACCATCGCGAAATAATTTTGACCAGCAGTTAAGCTTAATGGCCAATATTCTCATCACAAACATATAACATAGAAACGATTGAGACATTGAGTATGCTCCGGTGTATGGGGTGAATTTTTAATTCAGAAAAGTGAGTGGAGCAGGCACTTATGTTGGTAACAACAAGATATGAAGTGAGTAGAAAAGTGCCAGAAGACAATAGAGAATAAAAATTTTTATTCTCTATTGTCTTCTGGCACTTTTCTACTCACTTCATATCTTGTTGTTACCAACATAAGTGCCTGCTCCACTCACTTTTCTGAATTAAAAATTCACCCCATACACCGGAGCATACTCAATGTCTCAATCGTTTCTATGTTATATGTTTGTGATGAGAATATTGGCTATTAAGCTTAACTGCTGGTCAAAATTATTTCGCGATGGTGGTGAACGAATCGGCGATCTCAAGAAGTGGGTGAGAGAGGGATCTAGAAATGACTTTGGGTTTGAAACGAATATTTTTGTGTTCGTGGATAGCTCACACGGTAGAGCCACGCTCTCACCTGCCAGGCGGAGTTGTCGTACCAATAAGGTCGCAGGTTCAAACCCCACCACCGCCGCGAAAAAAATTTTTATTCTTATTTCTTCTGCACTTTTCTACTCACTCTATCTGTTGTACAACATAAGTCTGCTCCACTCACTTTCTGAATTAAAAATTCACCCATACACCGGAGCATACTCAATTCTCATCGTTTCTATGTTATATTTTGTGATAGAATATGCTATTAACTTAACGCTGTCAAATTATTTCGCGATGTGGTGAACGAATCGCGATCTCAAAAGTGGTGAAGAGGGACTAGAAATGACTTTGGTTTAAACGAATATTTTGTTCGTGGATAGCTCACACGTAAGCCACGCTCTCACCTGCAGCGGATTGTCGTACCAATAAGGTCGCAGTCAACCCACCACCGCCGCGAAAATTTTTATTCTCATTGTCTTCTGGCACTTTTCTACTCACTTCATACTTGTTGTTACCAACAAAGTGCCTGCTCCACTCACTTTCTGAATTAAAAATTCACCCCATACACCGAGCATACTCATGTCTCAATCGTTTCTATGTTATATGTGTGAGAGAATATTGGCTATAGCTTAACTGCTGTCAAAATATTTCGCGATGGTGTGAACAATCGCGATCTCAAGAATGGGGAGAGGACTAGAAATGACTTTGGTTTGAACGAATTTTTTGTGTTCTGATACTCAACGTAAGCCACCTCTCACCTGCAGCGATTCGTACCATAAGGTCGCAGGTTCAACCACCACCGCCGCGAAAAAAATTTTTATTCTCATTGTCTTCTGGCACTTTCTACCTTCATATCTTTTTACCAACATAAGTCCTGCTCCACTCACTTTTCTGAATTAAAATTCACCCATACACGAGCATACTCAAGTCTCAATCGTTTCATGTTATATGTTTGTGATGAGAATATTGGCTATTAAGCTAACTGCTGGTAAAATTATTTCGCGATGTGGTGAACGAATCGGCGATCTCAAGAAGTGGTGAGAGAGGATCTAGAAATGACTTGGTTTGAACGAAATTTTTGTGTTCGGATAGCTCACACGGTAGAGCCACTCTCACCTGCCAGGCGAGTTGTCGTACCAATAAGGCCAGGTTCAAACCCCACCACCGCCGCGAAAAAATTTTTTATTTCTATTGTCTTCTGCACTTTTCTACTCACTCATATCTTTGTTACCACATAAGTGCCTGCTCCACTCACTTTTCTGAATAAAATTCACCCCATACACGGAGCATATCAATGTCTCAATCGTTTCTATTAATGTTTGTGATGAGAATATTGGCTATAAGCTTAACTGCTGTCAAAATTATTCGCGATGGTGGTGAACGAATCGCGATCTCAAGAAGTGGTGAGAGAGGATCTAGAAATGACTTGGTTTGAAACGAATTTTTGTGTTCGTGGATAGCTCACACGTAAGCACGCCTCACCTCCAGGCGAGTTGTCGACAAAGTCGCAGGTTCAAACCCACCCCGCCCGAAAAAATTTTGACTTGGTTTAACAAAATATAATGACGTGGATAGTCCCGTAGGAATTTTCAATGAGGCGGATTGTGTAACAAAAGTGAGGTAAACAAAGCGAAAAAAAATTTTATTCTCTATTGTCTTCTGCACTTTTCTACTCACTTCATATCTTGTTGTTACCAAATAAGTGCCTGCTCCACTCACTTTCTGAATTAAAATTCACCATACACCGGAGCATACTCAATGTCTCAATCGTTTCTATGTTATATGTTTGTGATGAGAATATGGCTATTAAGCTTAACTGCTGTCAAATTATTTCGCGATGGTGGGAACGAATCGGCGATCTCAAGAAGTGGTGAGAGAGGATCTAGAAATGACTTTGGTTTGAAACAATATTTTTGTGTTCGTGGATAGCTCACACGGTAGAGCCACGCTCTCACCTGCCAGGCGAGTTGTCGTACCAATAAGGTCGCAGTTCAAACCACCACCGCGCGAAAATTTTTCTTTTTCTGCATTTCTACTACTTCATATCTGTGTTACAATAGTGCGCTCACTACTTTGATAAATTCACCAACGACAATCATGTTCAATCGTTTCATATATGTGTGATAATTGGTATTAAGTACTCGGCAAATATTCGCGATGTGTGACGAATCGGCGATCTAGATGTGGAAGGATTAAAATGACTTTGGTTGAACGAATATTTTGTGTTCTGATAGCACGTGAGCCGCTTACGCCAGGCGGAGTTGTGTACATAGGTCGAGTTCAAACCACCCGCGCGAAAAATTTTATTTCTATTGTCTTCTGCTTTTTACTCACTTATCTTGTGTTACCAACATAACTGTCACTATTTGAATAAATTCACCTAACCGACATACTAAGTCTAATGTTTCTATGTTATATGTTTGTGATGAAATATTGGCTATTAAGCTTAACTGTGTCAAAATTTTTCGCGATGGTGTGAACGAATCGCGATCTCAGAAGTGGAGTGAGAAGTGGATTCTGAAATGATTTGGGTTGAAACGAATATTTTTGTTTCGTGGATAGCTCACACGGTAGAGCACGCTCTCACCTGCAGGCGGAGTTGTCGTACCATAAGGTCGAGATTCAAACCACTACCGCCGCGAAAAAATTTTATCCTCTATTGTCTCTGGCACGTTTTCTACTCACTCATTCTTGTGTACCACCAAAAGTGCCTGCTCCACTCATTTTCTGAATTAAATTCACCCCATAACGGAGTACTCAATGTCTCAATCGTTCTATGTTAATGTTGTGATGAGATATTGGCTATTAAGCTTAACTGCTGGTCAAATATTATTCGCGATGTGGTGAACGAATCGCATCTCAAGAAGTGGTGAGAGAGGGATCTAGAATGACTTTGGGTTGAAACGAATATTTTTGTGTTGTGATAGTCAACTTTGTGAGTCCGACTCTCCACCTGCCAGGCGGAGTTGTCGTACCATATAAGGTCGCAGGTTCAAACCCCACCACCGCCGCGAAAAAATTTTTTATTCTCTATTGTCTTCTGGCACTTTTCTACTCACTTCATATCTTGTTGTTACCAACATAAGTGCCTGCTCCACTCACTTTTCTGAATTAAAAATTCACCCCATACACCGGAGCATACTCAATGTCTCAATCGTTTCTATGTTATATGTTTGTGATGAGAATATTGGCTATTAAGCTTAACTGCTGGTCAAAATTATTTCGCGTTGGTGGTGAACGAATCGGCGATCTCAAGAAGTGGGTGAGAGAGGGATCTAGAAATGACTTTGGGTTTGAAACGAATATTTTTGTGTTCGTGGATAGCTCACACGGTAGAGCCACGCTCTCACCTGCCAGGCGGAGTTGTCGTACCAATAAGGTCGCAGGTTCAAACCCCACCACCGCCGCGAAAAATTTTTTTATTCTCTATTGTCTTCTGGCACTTTTCTACTCACTTTATATCTTGTTGTTACCAACATAAGTGCCTGCTCCACTCACTTTTCTGTATCAATAGATTTGACGATGTCATCATATGTATATTAAAGGCGTTGTCTTTCTAGATAACAATAACACATTATTAAACGGTAAATGCGGACCCGGTAGATCAATCGGTAGAGCACTTCGCTTCACAAGTGAAGGGACCGAGATCGATCCCGGGTGCAGTCGAGTTTTTTTTTTTTTTTTTTTTGGGGGGGGGGGGGGGTTATCTGACCCACCCTCCCTGCCTGCATGTCCACTCGGCAATTAATGAGTAGCTGAGTCTGAAAGATTTGACGAAATGTACTTTGCGATAGACTAGCGTTCTGTCCAAATGATAGCAAGCAATTACTATTGTCCGTTTCACGCTATAGAAATCGGGATAAACTCCAGTTTAGTGGGCCAGATGATTTTGGACTACTTAAACGATAAATGTGTGGCTATGTGGTCTTGTGGTATGACACTCGCTTTTGGATCGGAAAGTCCTGGGTTCCAGTCTCGGTTGCCGCATAGTTTGAGCCCTTGGAAAAGACTCTTTAATTACATTCTCTCATCGTAGCCAGCGTGTAAAATGAGTACCTTGCCATTAATAGCGTTGTCTCTGTCGAAAAAAAAAGGTATAGATAGTATGCAGATGACGTCACTCAGGCCTTTGTTATTGTTTTTGCCATCCGCGTTTGTGAGTTGTTCTCACTAAACTGTATTAACCAGACTATAAAAGTTCATGGTTACACAGAGTTTGTGTGTTGGTCCGTTATACTTCCGGATGGCAATGTTGTGAACTCCTTGGCCAAGCGCATTCTATCTATACGTAATATAGCCTGACAGGCGTCTTGTCTCGTTCTCCATGCTAAGTGTTGCTGTTGGTCAGGGACCCTTCGTAGAGTGCTTTCAGGACTTTCAATGGATATTGCACTATATAAACACTCAAGTTGTTTGTTGTTTAAAGAAATATATAATATCGGGTAATATAAGTTTTGACTGGGTAATCTCTGTGGTGTAGTTGGTAGCACGTCTGATACAGTAATCAGGAGGTCCGAGGTTCGATCCCCAGTGGAGGAAGACTTTTTTTTGGGATTGTTTTTTTTTCTGGTATTTTTATTTCTTGTTTTGTCTGGAACTTTCTCATACAAACTTTTTCGGATCTTTAATGGTTGTCAATACCAATTCTTCTATGGCCGCAGACATGCTCTCAGCAAAGTCTCTCTCTCTCTCTCTCTCTCTCTCTCTCTCTCTCTCTCTCTCTCTCTCTCAGATAAGATAAAGATCTGAACAAGTGTGTATGAAAGGTGCCAGAACAAGAAAGACAAATAGAAGAAGAAAAAAAACATCCCAAAAAGTTAGTCTACACCTCGACTGGGGATCGAACGTCAGACCTTCTGATTACCGGTCACACGTGCTACCATTACACAAGACATTATTGCTTTGTCTGGCACATTTCATGCACACAAGTTCAGATCTTTATCTTACACTGGTACCGGCTTTTACATTATTCTGAATTTGATATCTCTCTAATAAGTCTATTCGAGACGCTTTACGAGTAGCACTTAGTCTACAGTTGTGTGCTGGTTACAACTATAGAAATCTCCGACAGCTTGACGGGCAAAACAGGTGAGCGTTTTACTAAAGCTAAAACTATTTTCTCAACAGATTGGACCACTTTGCTCCAATCCTTGAACAGAGCTGAACGTGGTCTATTGTTATAATACTCTCGATTCTCCTTGTACATGGTCAATACCAGAGACCACATTATAGACAAGACATGCATGGAAGACCACCGCAATAGGATCCAATAGTCTGATGTCACGTCCGCCGAGCAACCAGCAACTTGGTTCTAAACAAAGAAAATCGGTGCTTTTTATCCTTCATGCTGGCTATAACTTTTCACATGTCATGTTATCAGAATGTATAAAAGTGAAAACATGATCAGATTTATAATGTTTTTCTCCTCTGGATACACTTATATACTCGTTGAGAAGTACGTCATAAGGGCGTACGCCATTGTTCCGATAGTTTAGAACCAGTTACTAAGTTACTATGCGTCATTACGAGGGAAGTGACGTCACAACTGTTGAATCCTATTATCTAATATAATCATTCGAATTTGCTATGACGGTGTTTTTCTTTTTATTTAAAAGAGAAATAAAAATATTATAATATTTTTAAAAACCCACAAAAATCTTTGAAACATTCGTGAAATGCAATTAAAGAGTCTCCTTTGATTGGTTAATAGAAGGAACGAACTTGACGTCACTCGCCTCTTTGTTATTGTTTTTAGCCAGCAATGTTTATGACTCGTTCTCACTAAATTGCATCAATCAAGACTATAAACGGCCAAGAAGGTTATACACAGTTTTGTGTGCTGGTACGTTAAATCCGGTTGTTAGACCAATTTCACAGGCGGGTGGTTGGATGGGAGCATCACCCTTGAATCATATACCTATGATGTTCGCATGGGTGTACGATCCGATAGTGATGTCGTTTCTTCTTCTCTTTACTAGCCTATCCTGCTTCTTTGGTTTGTGATTGTATTTTTGACAGGGGATATTTTTTTTCTGTAAATCTTCTGCCTGTTTATTCTTGGTTATTTATAATTTAGCTTATGATATCTTTAGGTTATGATTTTGATTTACATTTGTACTATTTTTGTTAGATTGCTTGTTTTTTTTTTTTTTGTTTCAGCGGTCTCTCATATAACCTCAATTGTGTTGGAAGAGACCTAAAGCAACAAACAAACAATAAAAAAAAACAATTTAACAGTGAGTACATTCAAGAAAAATAATTACATTATGTGTTTGACGTCCAACCACTGTTTAACTCTCTCCTTACCAGCCATTTTCAAGATAATCCCCAAAACTTCACACCCAACTAGCATAAAAATAGATTATTTATCACTCAGCAGTAACATTATTGCGATAAATAATTTCTTTAGCAAAACATGCTCTACAACATATAGTTCATTTACTTTAGATTTTATGATAATACAAAAGAAATTTGAATTAAAAAATGTTGGTTGTATCGTAACGAATGTGACGATTTTCTTTTAGTTGGTAAGGAGAGGGTTAATAATATAATTTAATATAATTTAGACAGCCATAGAGTACTGGGTCGACCAAAAGTCTCTGTAAAGAAGACGATAATAATAAAACCAGTTAATGGTTAAGACACGTGACCGGAAGCGGTGATATGTTGGGATGAGCTCACTCACTCACTCACTCACTCACTCACTCACTCACTCACTCACTATCCCGCGTCATCCTCATTGACGTTGGCTGCTCGCACTCTCCGATGACAAAAGTCTGCCCATTCCCTTCATATCACATAATTCTCTTCCATTCATCTCTGTCCATTCTAGGATGTTTTTTAAAAAAAATATAAATGTGACCCATCGTCTCAAAACGGTATTATGTCGGAACGAACCATATGCTTAAAAGCCGAATTAAATGTTAAAGTGATCAAAAATATAAATTGTTGGCATTAGCACCATAAAATATGGTATCCATTCTCCTCAATAAAACATACAAACTCAACACAAGGCTGATATTTGTGCTATGAATTCAATTTTCAATATCTTGACTTAATACCGTTTTGAGGCGAAGGGTCACAAATAGGCCGAGGTCTTTCCCTTCTTCGTTCGCTCTCCATTTCCGGGATGATCTGGTTGTTAGAAATTGAACTTTATAGACACCAATATTGAAAACAAAATAAACGCATTCCGCCACGTCATTTTATAAAGGAATATAGATAGTCCATCAAACAAAGATGTTTGATGCCGGCTATGTGGTCTAGTGGTATGACACTCGCTTTCGAATCGGAAGGTCCTGGGTTCGAGCGAGCCTCGCTCGGCGCATAGTTGAGACCTTGGAAAAGACTCTTTGCTCACATTCTCTCACCGTACTCAGGTGTAAAATGAGTACCTGGCCGTTTACAGCGTTGTCTCATCCGAAAAAAATTGTAACATCGCCTAACAGGCGTCATGTCCCGTAAGTGTTAAATGTTGCTGTGGGCCAGGGACACCTTGTAAAGCGCTTTGAGCACATTTAGTGGATATTGCGCTATATAAAAAAACCTAAAGTTCATATCAACAGGAATCACAATGTTGTCCAAAAGTGAGCAGATTGGGTATCAACAATCTTGCCCAAGGAACAAACAACACGAAAGTCCCTGAAGCGGGGCTCGAACCAGGGATCTTCCTGATCACTGTACAATGCCTTAACCATTCGGCCGGATATAACGTACCAACGCATAAAACTGCGTGTAACCTTAAACGTTAATAGTCTGCTTGGTACAATTTAGTGATAATTACTCATAAACGCGGATGGCAAGAAACAGTAGCAAAGACCCGAGTGACGTCAACTTCATTCTATCTATGGGCCATTGTGTTGGTTACCACTGTTCGTGTCTTGACAGCGGATTACCAGGCATTTCTGGTGAGCATTTCACACATAAAGCTATTTTCTCAACAGATTGACGCACTTCCTAATAATAAATGTCTGCTATTGACCCTCTGAAGATATCTTGACCTGCTCTATTGTTATACAGATCTATATGTCACTCTCTCGAATCTCCTAGCTCATGGTCAATGCCGAAGACTACATTATTATATACGAGAAAGTAGAGAGAATGTGCTAACAGCTATCTCAACAACATGGATTTGTCATAAGTTGTACTTTGTCGTACGAGTACACGAGGCTAATGCATGTTATACTATTCAGTGACCACAGTACAATCTCCTTATACCGCCACAGCTTGATGTTTTGATAGAATTAGTCGTTGAACACTATTGGCGGTACAGCAAATAAAGAAGTATGACTTGCTTTTTTTTAGAGTCTCGATAGCTCACTTGGTAGAGCACTCGCCTCACACGAAATGGGACCGAGGTTGAATCTGGTTGTAGTCGAGTGATTTTTATGACCCCCATGCCTCCTCCCCACCCCACCACCATGCAGTAATTGTAGCTGGGTCTGTTAGATCTGGCGGAAAGTATTTTGCGATAGACTAGTGTCCTGTTCAAAGGGTAGCAGTAAGTTACTATTGTCCATTTCACGCTAAAGAAACCGGGATTAATTCCGGTTTCATTGCTCTGAAGGGCTACTTAAAAAAAAAAAAAATTACTGTCGGTTCTTAAGATTTAAGATGCTTAAGACGTCTCTAAAATTTTCTGTACCATTGCCTTCCTCGGTTTATGTTTTTATTGTTTTTTGATGTTGGCCGAAGAAGGGTTTTGAGCCCGAACGTTCCGTGTTTGGTATTTTGTTATTTTTGTTTCTTTTTTTTTTTTGTTCTTTTATTATCCATTTCACGCTATCGAAACCGGGATAAACTCCGGTGCCATGGGCCTAATGGCTCTGAAAGACTGCTGCTGGTGTTGTTTGTTTTTTGTTTTTTTTTTTGTTTTGTTTTGTTTTTGTATTTTTTGGGTTTTTTTTTTCAATTCACTTCTTTTAGGACCTTTGCGTTCCTAATAATAGTTCGATTTTAAAATGCATAAGAGGTCTCTCAACGAGTTTTTAAAAAGTTAGCTCAGGATAGAGGAGGATGGAAACTGTTCGTCTGTGACCTATACCCTGACCCAGGGTGAAAAAGGCAATGATGATGAAGCGTTCCTCACTTTGCGCTCCTTTGATATGAATGCTGATTAAGATCTCTGAAGATCTCTGAAGATTTCTTAAGATCTCTGATGATCTCTTAAGATCTATGAATATATTCCTTTGATTTTAGTTCTTGATGTTTTGGAAGGCGGTTTAAGGTCTCTGCATTATGGGACAGTAAAAAGTGATAAACACAAATTAATATAACTGCTTAAAAGAAAAGAAAAAAAAAAGAAAAGAAAAAAGAACAAAATACCAAACGGGGAACGTTTCGGCCTCAAAACCATTCTTCATCCAAGGTCATGGGTATTTAATCTTGAGTTAATTTCACAAGTTCAATCGAGAAAAATAGATATACTTGGTTGATATAATAATTTAAAATAAGCAATCTGATTTTTTTTTTCTGGTGCCTTTAATTTAAAATCGCTTTTTTTTTTTGTATGAAATAAATGTGATCCACGGTCACAAAACGGTATTATGCCGTGGTAAACCAAAACTGGAATCAACGGGTCGTGCGGTCTAGTCGTATGACACTCGCTTTCCCGATCGGAAGGTCCTGGGTTCGAGCCTCGTTTGGCGCATGGTTGAGTCCTTGGAGAATGCTCTTTATTAACATTCTCTCACCGTACTCGGGTGTAAAATGACTACCTGGTCGTTAACAGAGTTGTCTCTGTCCAAAAATGTAATATCGCCTAACAGGCATCATGTCCCGTCCTAAATGTTAAAAGAAGCTGTTGGCCAGAGGGAGCCTTGTAAAACCCTTTGAACACGTTCAGTGGATATTGCGCTATATAAAAGCCCAATCTTTAAATTTAGATTTAAAGGTTAAAATAGTTGAAAATGTGTATATTTTGTATGTGTCAGACCAAAAAATTATATTCAACCTCCTTAGTAAACCAAGAAAACTTAATATACCTCATAGTTTTGACTATAAATTCAATTTCCAGCAATATAACACATTGGAACATAATACGGTTTTGAGGGGATGCATCGCAAATAAGTCTCAGGTTTAAATAATTTGATAAGTTTTGGGTCGTCATAAAAGATATATAATTCTGTAACAATGTTTTTTTTTCTGGCTAAAATGTTATATAAAGTGTTAAGCCAGAATATAATACGCTATACAATGATACATTTGTTCGTACAAGACTACATAATTCGGCAAACAAATGGTTGCTATTTATGGATACAGAATTGGATTCATTAGTCTGATGTCACGTCCACCCAGCAACGAGCAGCTTGGTTCTTAACCAAGAAAATCAGTACTTATCATTCTTCATGCTGGCTAGAACTTTTTCACGTCATGTGATCAGAATGTGTAAAAGTCAAAACATGATCAGATATGTAATTTTTGTTTCTCCTGTGGCTTCACTTTTATGCTCGTCGGATAAGTTATTCATGAGGGCATTCGCCATTGTTCCGATAGTTTAAAACCAGTTACTAACTTACTATGCGTCATTACGAGGGAAGTGACGTCACGACTGTTGAATCCTATTACAAACTCCAGTAGCCGCTTTGACCACTTAACTTAACTTGAGCTTTTATATAGCGCAATATCCACTAAACGTGCTCAAAGCGCTTTACAATGGGTCCCTGGCAAACAGCAACACATAACATGTAGGACGAGACATGACGCCTGTCAGGCGATATTACAATTTTTTGGGACAGAGACAACGCTGTTAACGGCCAGGTACTCATTTTACACCTGAGTACGGTGAGAGATTGTGAGTAAAGAGCCTTCTCCAAGGACTCAACTATGCGCCGAGCGAGGCTCGAACTCAGGACCATCCGATCCGAAAGCGAGTGTCGTACCACTAGACCACATAACCGCACAATTATTGTACTGCTGTCGCGATTAAGTCAAAAAGCCTTGAATTTTCAGGTGGCTATAAACGTATAATTTAGTTATAGCTCACTAAATAGAGCACTCCCTTCACACGTATAACGTATAATTTAGTTATAGCTCACTTGATAGAGCACTCCCTTCACACGTATAACGTATAATTTAGTTATAGCTCACTTGATAGAGCACTCCCTTCACACGTATAACGTATAATTTAGTTATAGCTCACTTGATAGAGCACTCCCTTCACACGTATAACGTATAATTTAGTTATTGCTCACTTGATAGAGCACTCCCTACACACGCAAAGGGACCGAAATGAATTCCGGGTAAAGTCGAGGTTTATTTTTATTATCTTTTCTGACCCCTCTATCTATCCAGGATTGATTGGGTTGCTAATTCTGTTAGACATGGTGGAAAGTACTTTGCGATAGACTAGCGTCCTAACCAAAAAAAGGTAGCAAAACAATTCTTCCCGTACTCAGGAAAAACCCATATTTGAAAATTTGGCCAGAAAATTCGTCCTTCAAATATGGATCGATTTAAACGACCATCATCTCGGCAGAACTTCTCAAACCTGGGATTTCCCAGGTTTGAGAGTTTTTGCCAAGAAGAGGGTCGTTTAAATCGATTGATATTTGAAGGACGAGTTTTCTGGCCAAATTTTCAAATATGTGACCCAACGTCTCAAAGCGGTATTATGTCGGAATGAACCAGATGCTAAAAAGTCAGATAAAAGGTGAACTGGTCAAAATTATGAATGATTGGTATTCAGCAACTTGAAATATGATAGTCATTCTCCTCAACAAAGTTTATAAACTCAACGCAAGTCTGATATTTCTGGCTACAAATTCAATTTTCAGCATCTTAATTATCCCGACTTAATAACGTTTTGGGGTCACATATGGGGTTTTCCAGAGTACGACAGAATTGATAATAGCCGTTTCACGCTATCGAAACTGGGATAAACTCCGGCTCCATGGACATCGAAAGGACGACGACTACTGTATAAAGATTGTATAATTATACAAACAAGCCATTGCTATTTCTGGCTACAGAATTATACAAACTACAATAGCCACTTTGCTTTGCGCAGTCCTATTAAGACAAAAAGCCTTTAATTTCAATTTGGCCTTATACATATTCAATTAATTACTTTACATCATATTATCAGTAACTATGAATTACACATTTTGGCAAAAACTATTTGGCACGATATTTAAAAGACAACATTAACCTCTTTGATGACTCGGTTAAAAAGTTGTTGTCAAGTTTTAAGATGAGTTGAATGAATCGATATATTGTACACATTTTCTCGGCGGAAAGGGGATAAATGACGTTTTATGATTGCCCGGACTTGTGTGGTCAAGTAGTTTGAGTAAATAGAACCCGTGGACAGTGGACAGTAGCCGGGTAGAAGGCCACTCAATCTTGTATCACTGGGCTTTCTATGACATTTCGAGTTCCAGAAAGACATACGCGGAATGTTCTTGTAACCTGTCTGCAGTGCTGTAGGTACTCTGGAAAAATAAACAATGATTATTGAATTTGGCCAGAAAACATCTTTTATATATCGATCGGTTAAAATAACAAGTATCTTGTTTTTAAAAATCTCAAACCTGGGACTTCTTTGTAGAATTTTCTTTTTTTTTTTAAAGTCCCCTCAGGTTTGATGGTTTTTGACAAGGTGAAGGTCGTTTAGATATCCATTGATATAATTTGAAGACGAGTTTTCTGGCCAAATTTTTTTTTAAACGATTTATTTTTCATATTATGACTGCAGGGTACCACGCACACGCACACACCCACACGCACACACACATCCACACACACATCCACACACACACTGACATACACACACACACACACACACACACATAGAGTCGTCTGGGAACCGTTGTCCACGTTGTGGTATGTCAGTGTTACTGAATCGGTCAATACTTTCTGACCTTGTACACGGTGGTGGTGGTGGTAATGAAGGTGGTGGTGGGTGGTGGTGGGTGATTAAGGTGGTGGTGGTGGTGAAGGTGATGGTGGTGGATTGCAAGAAATAATTTTAACTTTCAATGATATTATTGATAGCTTGAGCATTTAACCTGAGCATCTATATAGCGCAATATCCATCAAACGTGCTCAAAGCGCTTTACAAGGGGTCCCTGGCCAACAGCAGGAACATTTAGGACCGGACACGACCCCTGTTAAGCGATATTACAAATTTTTTTTCGAACAGAGACAATGCTGTAACTGGGTGGGGTTCCTGACCTCCCATAGTGGGCAGGGAGGTACATAATGTGTCTTCTATCCCCTTATGTCTGTTTTCCAACATGTTTTCTCTCTTTCTCTTGGAATGAGATAACTTGGTTTTGTTCTGGCCCTGGCCGGAGTCCTAGCTGGGAGGGAAAGAGTCAAATGCATAGTTATTGTTTTGGGAGATGATATGTTTTCCCTTGTAAATCATCTCTCCGTTATGTATTATTATATTTGTTATTTTTTGCATTATGTATAAGGTAAGCATTTGAGTGTATTCCTCTTTGTTGGATTTTGTGCTTGTGTCCGGTGAGACTTATAGTTGATCTCAGACTAAGTACATTGGTGATATGCCCTTGGAATCTACATCTGATCCCTACTTTTACTATCCCATTTTATACCTTTTTACTGGCGCTGATATAACCTAAATGTGTTACAAGCGCCGTAAAACCCTTAAAAACAAAAACAATCAACGCTGTAAACGGCTAAGTACTCATTTTACACCTGCGAGGGTCGAACCCAAAACCTCCCGATCCGAAAGCGAGTGTCATACCACAAGATCACATAGCCGCACAAGCCGATACTGAAATATTGAGACATGAAACTGAGAGGGTTCTTCTGTATGTGGGGTTTTCAATGTCAAGTAGGTAAACATAACATAATTTGTGTATAGATGCTGTGCGCTTGGTTAAAAAACTCACGTCATTGCCATCCAGGAAAATCACGGACCAACACAAAAATAAAAAAATACCATGTGTTGAAGGTTTATAGTCCCATTACACAATTTAGATTTGTGACGAAATACTTTGGGTATTTCTTTTTTGTTTTCTCTATTTTTGTTACTACAATATCACACTTGGCGAAACTCCAATACGACTGAAGAAACGCCATTGGTTTACAAATAGGCTTTTGTTAACAAAGTAAATATTATAAACCCGATTTTGACGCCTCGTGGACTTTAAAAGGAAAATCGTTAAGTTGTCTTTCATTTTTACTCTTCCCTGTCACGCCTTTTCTGTGAGATTTTATAAAATCAGTCATTCGTGCAAATACCAGAATCATTGATGCCATGTGTTCAAATAAAATACTCAAAATATCTTGTCCACCTGATAATGCGCACCATACCAATATATCTCGGTGTCTATTTTTTTTTTTTTGTCAAGGAGAACAGAATAGACACCTAGATAACCACGCCTCTCGGACAGTCGTCAATCATAATGTAAACGATCGCAGTGGTTGGGTAAATATCGCGAACTTCACAGATTTTACTATCGGTGGTATGCGTGTAAGTAAAATACTAACTCTTAATCGATCGCTGGAACAAACGCTGAAGAATGTGTGTAAACTGAAAACGTTTTTTATAATATTATGATCGAGAAATTCGTGTGATAACATGTCACCATCTGGCGGTATAATAACAATAACCATAATCAGATATTTGTTACCAGTTCCCCTTTGTCTTACTTTCTCTTGGGTGCTTTAATTGTAATTCTATTTCTTTTTACTATCCCATTTTCTACCTTTTAACTGGCGCTGATATAACCTAAATGTGTTGCAACGCCGTAAAAACACTTAAAAACAAAACTAAACTAAACTATCGGAACAATGACAGACGTCCTTACGAAATAAATCTCCGACGAGGATAAGAGTGTATCCAGAGGAGAAAAACATAAATCTGATCATGTTTTGACCCGGTACGTCAGTCTTTTCCAAAGACAACTATGCGCCGCTCAAAGCAGGATTCGAACCCTGGACCTTCCGGTTTGAAGGCGAGTGTCATACCACAAGACTACATAGCCGCACTTTATATGTGACCCTTCGCCTCAAAACGATGTGATGTCGGGTTGGTTAAGATGTTGAAAATTGAATTTATCAACCTTGTGTTGAGTTTATTTGATTTATTGAGCAAAATGTATACCATATTTTAGGGTGCTAATGCCAACATTTTATATTTTTACCCAGTTTAACATTAAATTCGGCTTTTAAGAATATGGTTCGTTTCGACATAATACCGGTTTGAGACGATGGGTTACATATTTTTATGCACAAAGCAAACGACGCCGACCCATCGGAATTCCTTCCCGTCTCATTAAATGTAGAGAACGAGTGTTTGAAAAAGGCACTGGAGTGCCAAATGTACACAAATCAGAAGTGCGGTGCTTTAGTAGGGAATTGTACACAAATCAGAAGTACTGCTCTTTAGTGCGAAATGTACACACTAATCACCAGGCAAAGGCTACTTAGCTATTGTAATTGGTTGTGATCAGGAAATGAACGGTTATGTAACGGGGGGTTTAATGATGTAGATAGAGCTGGAGGTATGGAGAGACAGACAGAGAGAGAGAGAGAGAGAGAGAGAGAGAGAGAGAGAGAGAGAGAGAGAGAGAGAGAGAGAGAGAGAGAGAACACATTGTCTGATTTTTATTTCAGTCAAACGTTTCTTTTTGTGGTGACAAGGTTGGTGGTGGTTAATTCTGTGTTTCGTTTAGTTTACTCTTTGGAGCTTTTGTCGGCGATCCCGACACATTCAGGTCATAATATCAAATTAAGAAATTATGGAGCAGGCACTGTAAGATAATGAACTGAACAAGTGTGTATGAAATTTGCCAGACGAAGCAAGAATGAAAAATACAAGAAAGAAAAAATCCCCAAAAATCAGTCGACCTCGACTGGGGATTGAACCTCAGACCTTCTGATTACCGGTTTGAAGTTCGATCCCCAGTCGAAGTCGACTGATTTTTTGGGATTGTTTTTTTTTTCTTGTATTATCATCTCTTGCTTTGTCTGGTTACTTTCATACCCGCTTGTTCAGTCCCTTTGTCTTTCAGGTCATACTTGCGTTAATCTTATTAGTAATATGTGTAGTTACTTGGTCTTGTGATATGACACTCGCTTTCGGATCGGAAGACCGCAAGTGTATAGTGGCCTCGCTCGGTGTATAGTTGAGTTCTTATAAAGAAGGCTCTTTACTCACATTCTCTCACCGTAGTCGGGTGTAAAATGAGTATATGGCTTTAACAGCGATGTCTCTATTAGAAGAAAAAAAATTGTAATATCGCCTAACAGGCGCATTGTATCGTTCTACATGTCACGTGCTGCTGTTGGTCGGGAGGACTCCTTGTAAAACGATTTGAGCACGTTTATTGGACTTTGCTCTATAGATAGAACGAAGTTGACGTCACTCAGGTTATTGTTATTGCTTTTTGCCATCCGTGTTTATGAGAAATTCCCACTAAACTGTATTAACCAGACTAAACGTTCAAGATTACGCATAGTTTTATGTGTTGGTCCGTTATACTTCAGGATGTCAATGTTGTGGGCTTCTTGGCCAACTTAATTCTTTCAAAAGTTTTTTTTTTTTTGTTTGTTTCGTTTTAAAATAATATTTTGTGATCCATCGTCTTAGAACGGAATTTTGTCAGTATGAATTAGACCCCAAAACGTGAATTTAGATGTAAAATAATGAGAAATTCAAACTTGAAGATGCTTCCAATGGTTGAAATATTATTATAATATTCGATTCTTACACTCTTGGTTTTTGGAATTCCTGACGCGCTCCCAACCGCTGCACGAGCTTGCGAGTGGGCGTCGGGAACAAAGTTTGAATTCCAAAACGTATGAGTGTAAGAAATTGTTTATTCTACCCCTCAACCCATTCGGATTTTGTCGTCGCTGCGTAAAAGACATTTTCAAAAATATTTAAATGATACTTCTTTTTCCAAAAAATTTAGTTTTAGTGAAATTTAACGTTTGATAATCAGAGGTCACAAATTAAACTATTATTGTAAACTTGATATCATTACGCCGAACTATTTAGGGATAGGGATGGAATAATATTTATTATTTGCCACGAGGAATAGAAACAATCCAAATTTCATAGATAAGATTCTGTAGCTATATAAATTATTTAATGAGAAGCAAAAGTCCCAACCGCACCTCTCGGATAATCGTCATAATGTAAACAATGGCAATATTTGGTAAGCATAGCAAACGACACTATCGATGGTACGTGTCTAAATGAAATACCCACTATTCACCGATTGATCAATAGAACCGACACAGAACAACACAATGTGTCAACTTAGACGTTTATAATATGATCGAGAAAATCGTATGATAATTCACCTAAAGATTTTTTACCAATTATAACATGGAATTTGTAACACACCTTCACACGTGCTCGGACAAACATTGTTGGTTGTTTATAAACAATAACGTGAATGAAATCGACCCTTCTTTGATCCTTGTTATTGCTTTTAAACCGCCAAATGAGTGACTATCTAGTTGTCACGTGATTCTCTCGATCAGATTATACGTTTACACATAGATTTCTGTGTTGGTTCTATTTATCAAGCGGTAGAATAGTGTGGGTATTTTACTTAGACATATACCATCGATAGTAAATCCTGTATAGTTCGCTATGTTAACCAATCACTGCCGGTGTTTACATTATGACGACTGTCCGAGAGGTGTGGTTATCTAAGTCATCCATTTGACGATATATATATAGGATCAAGGATGTTTGAACAGTGGGTGTGAATATATTAGACGTGAATATTATAGAGAATAAAAGGGTACGAAATAAGGTTGATACAAGAGAAGATAAACGTTTGTGTGTATGTGTGTGTGTGTATGTGTGTGTGTATGTGTGTGTGGTTATGTGACGGAGTGAGTGAGTGAAACACAGAGAGAGATTCGGAGAGAGATAGATAGATAGATAAATAGATAGATAGATAGAGAGGGGAGGGAGAGAGAGAGAGAGAGAGAGAGAGAGAGAGTAGTATAAGAGATGAGAGAAGAGATTTAGGTTATGAGAGATATTTTTAGGCTTAGTTTGTTGGTTTTATTCTATGTCATTCTATTTCCTTTTTATTCTTTATTTGCTAAGTTATTTTCAGAAACGCATTAGTCAATGGCAACACCTGATGTAAATTTCTATTGATCAAGCTGTAGAACAGTGTGGGTATTTTACCAATCACTGCCATTGTTTACATTATGACGACTGTCCGAGGGGCGTGGCTATCTAAGTCATCCATTTCACGATATATTCTATTATATAAGATCATGGACTTTGTCAATGTGTGAACAGTGGGCGTGAATAATATATTAAATGTAAATATAGAGTATAAAAGGGTACGAAATAAGGTTGATACGAGAGAAAATAAACGTTTGTTTGTTTTTGTGTGTTTGTGTGTGTTTGTGTGTGTTAACGAGTTAGAGACACACACACACACACACACACAGAGAGAGAGAGAGAGAGAGAGAGAGAGAGAGAGAGAGAAGATAGATAGATAGATAGATAGATAGATAGAGAGAGAGAGAGAGAGAGAGAGAGAGAGAGAGAGAGAGAGAGATAATTTGGGAGGCGTGAGAGATATTTTTTATGTGTTAAGTTTTGTTAAGCTTTTTGTTGGTTTACTTCAATGCCATTGTATTTGCCTTTTATTCTTTATTTGCTTAATTATTTTCAGAAACGCATAAGTCTATGGCAATACCAAATTTCAATTTCCAGAATAAATAAAGGTCATCTTATCTAATCGTATCTTATAAGAACAATAACAATGACCAGAGAGAGAGGTCAATATCATGCACGTTATTGTTTATAAATAGCGTTCGCTTGGCTAAGAAACTCACAGCATTGCCATCCTGAATCATAACGGACCAACACGACAAAACTATATGTAATCTTAAACGTTTATAGTCTGGTTAATACAGTTCAATGGAAACTACTCATAAACAGGGATGGCCAAATACAATAAACAACGACCTGAGTAACGTCCACTTCGTTTTATCTATAAAGAACCAACCATGTTTGACCGACCACGTGTGAAGGTGTGTCACAAATTCCGTGTTTTGATTGGACAAAAATCTACCCCCCCCCCATCTCCTAGTTGTATTCAGTTTTCTTCATTACGTTTTACAATCCATAGCATATAGCAGCTTAGTGTCCATTGTGCGGCTATGTGGTCACTGGATGGGGTACCTGACCTCATATAGTGGGCAGGGAGGTACTTACCGTGTCTTCTATCCGCTTATATCTATTTTCCTACTTGCTTTTTGTCTTTGTCTTAGAATTAGATGGTTTTTGTCCATTCCCAGGTCGGATACCCTGGCTGAGAGGGAAACAGTCAAATGTATAGTTAGTTTTGGGAGATGATATTTTTCTACTCTGTTAGTTATGCACTGTATTATGTTTTGTTTACATGTTATATATGATTTGTAAACATTTGAGTGTGTAGCTCTTAGTGGGGACCTGTGCTTAACGTCAGAATGAGACATTTAGGTGATCTCAAACTAAGTACTTTGATAGTATGCTCTTAGAATCTACATATGTTTCCTATTTATTTGAACCAATTACTCACTCACTCACTCACTCAATCCTCTTAGGCTTGTTGACACTTGAGGCGATGCAAGGGATCTCCACCTGGTCCTGTCAGCAGCTATTCTTGGGATCTCCACCTGGTCCTGTCAGCAGCTATCCTTGGGGTCATCTCGAAGGGCAGACTTCTCGCTGTTAGGTCCCTCTCTACGGTTCGTCTCCAATTCTCTTGGGGCGGCCTCGCTTCCTCTTTCCTTGGGGTGTCCATCGCAGAGCCTTTCTTATCAATTCCCCTTTGTCTTACATTTTCTTTGGGTGTACTTTAATTGTAATTCTAAAACGATATACTATCCCATATTGTTCCTTTTTACTGGCGCTGTTATGGTCTACATGCGCTATAAGCCCCTTTAAACCCTTAAAAACAAAGACATAACAACAGCTAAAAAATACAAACAGCTATGTAGTCTAGTGGTATGACATTCGCTTTCGGATCGGAAGATCCTGGGTTCGAGCATCGCTAGGCACATAGTTGAGTCCTTGTAGAATGCTCTTTACTCACGTTCTCTCACCGTACTCAGATGTAAAATGAATACATGACCGAGAAAATTATAATATTATCATGTTTCGTCCTCAATGTTAAATGTTGCTTTTGGCCAGGGATCCCTTGTAAAGCCATTTGAGCACAATTAGTGGATTGTGCGCTATATAAAAGCCCAAATTTTTAATTGTTTTATTTATAAATGTGATTGTTTTTCTTTTAAAAACAACAACTTCTATCTTATTTCAGATCTCAGCAAGATTCAGCCAGTAGTCCGGATTGACTTTTTCACCAAACCAGTTATTCATCAACCACTCATTGCCCATCAGAAACATTCCACAGCGATCCACAGATCGAAATAAAATTTGGATCTCCAATCGGATAAAAAAGAAACAAACTCGGATACAATTGAGTATAAAAAATAATAACAACAATAAAACATTTTGTACGACTAAAATCTAACAGAGGATTATTTCCAGGGTTCAAAGTTCAATCACAAACTGGACATTACATCAACTGTGATATTATCGTGAAGTGATCTTGTTTTGTTTTTTAACATTCCATAATACAACTTCTACAAGTTCAAATCCTTACAAGATGGAAGCTCTCTACATCCATATCGCCAACAAACTCGAGGCCATCCGGTTTGGAAGGCCGGCCGGCTCCGACAAGATCCTGGACGTCTCGGAACTGAAATCTGTAGCGCTCTGGCGAGCCGTTTTTGCCGAGTTTCTGGCGCAGATCATCTTCGTATTCCTGGGTTGTATTTCAGCCACTCACATCGGGAATAACAACCCGACAGATTTTGTCAAGGTAAGGATGTTTTAAATGTTACCCAGGGCTGCTTCAAAACCGTATTACCACGTCGTAGTAACTCGACGAAAACAACAATAACAAAACAAACGAACTAGATCATCGATACAGCGCATAATCCACTAATTTTGCTCAAAACTTTAAAATCAAATTTATGTCAATAGAATACAAGTAAACTTAACTCAGATTCAATTTTCATCATACAAAATCACCCTTACCCTTTTGACGCGTTAGGTCAACATCATCATCATCATCATCAACGACTACTACTACTACTACTACTACTACTACTACTACTACTACTACTACTACTACTACTACTACTACTACTACCACCACCACCACTACTACTACCACTACTACTACAATTACTATTACTATTACTACTACTACTACTACTACTACTACTACTACTACTACTACTACTACTACTACTACTACTACTACTACTACTACGACTACGACTACGTCTACTACTACTACTACTACTACTACTACTACTACTACTACTACTACTACTACTACTACCACCACCACCACTACTACTACCACTACTACTACCACAATTACTATTACTATTACTACTACTACTACTACTACTACTACTACTACTACTACTACTACTACTACTACTACTACTACTACTACTACTACTACTACTACTACTACTACTACTACTACTACTACTACTACTACTACTACTACTACTACTACTACTACTACTACTACGACTACGACTACGACTACGACTACGACTACGACTACGACTACTACTACTACTACTACTACTACTACTACTACTACTACTACTACTACTACTACTACTATACTACTACTACTACTATACTACTACTACTACTACTACTACTACCACTACTACTACCACTAACTACTACTACTACTACTACTACTACTACTACTACTACTACTACTACTACTACTACTACTACTATTACTACTATTACTAATACTACTAATACTACTACTACTACTACTACTTCTACTACTACTACTACTACTACTACTACTACTACTACTACTACTACTACTACTACTACTACTACTACATACTACATACTACAACAACAAATACTACTAAGAGTCATCGCAAAGCGGCACGCTTGGCTATGCTCATCGCAAGTTGTTGACTGGAACGAACGATAAATACGACGACAAACTGAGCGAGCGGGGCAATGACCACTCGCTCTATCGTCCGTTGTCTCTAATCGTCGTCACCGCAACGTCTGTAATATTATATAACAAAGAATAAAATCAATATTAACAAATTAACTGGCGTATTCTGGAAAAATACGTATGTAAAGATTTGTCCAGAAAAGTCGTCCTTCAACTATCGATCGATTGAAACGACTCTCATCTTGGAAAAAATAAATCTCAAACCTGGAAATTTATAAGGAAGACTTGACGTCTCAGGTTTGATTTTTATATTTCTATTCGTCCAAGATGAGTTATTTAAATCGATTGTTATTTGAAGGACGATTTTTCTGGCCAAATTTTAAAAATACTTTTCTTTTCGATAGTATGGCAGGTAACTGTTTACAGAAGCAATATAACAGCTACAAAAACAAAAAAAAAAAAAGAAAAAAATACCAAACACGCAACAATCCTAGCTAAAAACCTTTCTCCAGCCAACAAAATTATGTCTTTATTGGGTTTTTTTGTTGTTGTTGTTGACTGAAGAAGGGTTTTGAGCCCGAAACGTTCCGTGTTTTTGGTATAATTTTGTTCTTTGTTGAAGTTGTTATAATATTCAATTTTGTTTATTACTGGTTGCAGTCCACAGCTCCGGGCAGCAGCCAAGTATCACAGCCAAGTAACACACTTAACAATAGGGGCTAAGCTTTTGCTTGAATCCAAAATATTTTTATGAACCGTTCATCATCCCTCCTTTCCCTTACCACCCCTCCCCACCCCCAACACCTCTCTCCACTCCTCCGCCCGTCCACCAAGTAAATGATATTCGTCGTTTGTTACAAATTTGTTTTTAAGCTGTGGTGGATTTGTGATTTTTGTAAACGTGATAAAATGACATTTTAATGCACCCAAAGTTCAACTTAATGTCTCAAAAACTCAAATTTTCTCACGCATCAAAGTAATAACATTCTAATTTAATTTCCACCACCCCAGTGGTTTTATAACATTTAAATCATCTTAACGACTTTAGTAACGCCTAGTTTAATGTTCTTTGATATTTAATTTTGATCAATACGAAGATAACGGGGGAAAACGGTTATAATTTATCAATCGTGACAACAGTAAAAATGGTTATTGTTTATCCATGGGTCTTATTGTTTTGTTTTTTTTTTTTCCATGTGACTTTTAAAATTGGACAAAAAGATGATAAACCAAAAACTAAACTATGTGTTACTAATGTCGTGAGTGGTTTTAAATGTTATTAAACCGCTGAGGGTTGTTTACCTGAAGAAGGCCAAAGTAGGCCGACACGTCGTTTGTTTTGTGTTTTTTCCCTTATATTATAAGTCATATTTACTCAATTTATCTTTCACTCCGACAAAAAAGATAAGCCAGTTATGAAACTGTTAACTCACTCAACCCTAACACCGACTATATCCGTAGTTTACCCGGGTTACTTTTACCCCATGTCAATTTATTACATTATTCTGAGACAAATTATTGGCATAGTATCAAAGCTAATGTTTTTAGTTTTTACATGTTAATGGTAGTTGAATAAAAATATCTATGTACATTCTCATTTTAAATACATAGTTGTCCAATTTTGAAAAGTAGCTAAAATATATAGGATTGAGTGAGTTAAGTCCGTAATTCCAATCTAGCTTATACAAAAATCTAAATACAGCGCCTTGTTTGTGCGACTATGTGGTCTTGTGGTATGACACTCGCTTTCGGATCGGAAGGTCCAGGGTTCGAGCTTCTTTCGGTGCATAGTTGAGTTCTTAGAAAATACTCTTTACTCACATTCTCTCACCGTACTCATGGGTAAAATGAGTACCTGGCCGTTAACAGATGTTGTCTCTGTCGGAAAAAAAAAATGTATTATCGCCTAACAGGCGTCATATATCGTTCTGTATGTTACGTGTTGCTGTTGCTCATTGACCCTTTGTAAAGCGCTTTGATAACGTTTAGTGGATATTACACTATATACAAGCTCAATTTTTTTTTTTGTTTTGTTTTGTTTGTTTATTGTATTTATTATGGTAGTTAGTACTTTTGACACCAAAATTAATAACACCAAAACATTTACAACAACAGCAAAGGAGACCACCGTCCGTGACAAAAACTGCCAAAAGATGCATTGGGGACGCTAAGTAGGACAATATATATGCTATGAATTTATGGTAATCCGTCAATATAATTTAGCAAGTTGACGATTCTCGCACCGGGCGTTGTGGAGTGGCGAGTGACGAGCTTAAAGTTTAGCTTTTATATAGCGCAATATCCACTAAATGTGCTCAAAGCGCTTTACAAGGGAGGGAACCCTGGCCAACAGCAACATTTAACATGTAGGACGGCACATGACGCCTGTTAGGCGGTATTACAATTTTTTTCGGACAGAGACAAAGCTGTTAACGTACCAGGTACACATTTTACACCTGAGTACGATGAGAGAATGTCAGTAAAGAGCCTTTTCCAAGGACTCAACCATGCGCCGAGCGAGCGAGGCTCGAACTCAGGACCTTGCGATCCGAAAGCGAGTGTCATACCACAAGACCACATAACCGCACGTAGTAGTGATGTCTGGCGAGTAGCAATGTTTTGAGGACAGACAGATCCCGGTTGTCTTCCACGCCATTGGTTGGTCGATCGTTGTCTTGATCGGTTCGGGGAACGTTATCGTTAACTTACTATGTACTACGGAATGGCTTTTAGTGTCCTTCAGAGCCATTAGATCCTGACCTCCCATAGTGGGCAGGGGGGTACATACTGTGTCTTCTATCCCCTTATATCTGTTTTCCAATTGCTTTCTGTCTTTGTCTTGGCATGAGATTACTTGGTTTTGTCCTGGCCCTGGCCGGAGTCCTAGATGGGAGGGAAACAGTCAGATGCATAGTTATTGTTTTGGGAGATGATATTTTTTTTCCTTGTAAATCATCTCTCTGTAATCTATTATTGTTATTTTAATGTATAATGTAGGCATTTGAGTGTGTTCCTCTTTGTTGGATTTTGTGCTTGTGTCTGGATGAGACTTATAGGTGATCTCAAACTAGGTGTATTGGTGATATGCTCTTGGAATCTACATCTGATCGCTATTTGTTCCCAATTCCCATATGTCTTACTTTTTCTTGGCTGCTTTAATTGTAATTCTAGAACTTTTTACTGTCCCATGTTCTTCCTTTTTACTGGCGCTGATATAACCTAAATGTGTTGCAAGCGCCGTAAAACCCTTAAAAACAAAAACAAAACAGAGCCGTTAGGCCCATGGAGCCGAAGTTTATCCCGGTTTCTCTAGCATGATCCACATCGCAGCAGACGTCGTCATCAGGGGAAAGAACTATCTCAACAAATCAGAGATTCTGCCAACTTTTTCCCAGTACTGGAATTAGGAGACGATCGGCAATAAGTCAAGTCAAGTCTCTAGCGTGAAACGGACAAATTCAGTTGCTTGCTATCCTTTGGATAGGACGCTAGTCTATCGCAAAGTATTTTCCGCAAAATCTAACAAGATTCAGCTACCCATTCGCTGTTGGGTGGACAAGGGGGTCGGGGGAAAAATCTCGACTGCACCCGGGATCGATTTCGGTCCCTTTGCGCGTGAAGCGAGTGCTCTACCTACTGAACTATCGGCACCCCCTGGCTTTACGGTAATCCCTCAATATTTCCGACTATAATTAGGATTTAAACCGTTAACTGCCGTACTCTGGGAAAAAAATAACCAAATATTTTAAAATTTGGCCAGAAAACTCGTCTTTCAAATATCGATCTATTTAAATGACCCAAATCTTGGCAAAAACTCTTAAGCCTGGGACTTCAAGAATATATCCCGATGTCCCAGGTTTGAGAGGTTTTGTTTTTTCTGCCTAAAACGACAGTCATTTAAATCGATCGATATTTGAAGGACGAGTTTTACTGACCAAAGTTTAAAATATTATGGATTTTCCAGAGCATTACGGCAGAATTCAGGTTCTGTTCTATCTTTAAACAAACTTAAGCTTGAGCTTTTATATAGCGCAATATCCACTAAACGTGCTCAAAGCGCTTTATAAAGGGTCCCTGGCCAAGAGCAACACGTAACATGTAGTATGAGACATGACGCCTGTTAGGCGATATTACTAATTTTTCGGACATAGACAACGCTGTTGACAGCCAGGTACTAATTTTACACCTGAGTACAGTGAGAGAATGTGAGTAAAGAGTCTTTTCCAAGTACTCAACTATGTGCCGAGCGAGGCTCGAACCCAGGACCTTCCGATCCGAAAGCGACTGCCATACCAAAAGACCACATAGCCGCACAAACGATCAGCCATTAGAAGAATTATTCTCTGTATACCTGAAGCCATCAAAATTATGTTTATAATCATTATCTCCATAATATATAATGTTATTTAGCCACACACATCAATAGTATAGTAGGTAGAAAGGACCTCTCGTAACCTTTGACCTTATCGCAGGCCTTAACCATACCTATTATCATCATCATCAATCTGTCCATCTGCCAAATTCAAAACCAACCCCCCCCCCCCCCCCCCTCTCATCCAACACCCCCCCCCCCCACACACACACACACATACACATAGCACCACCACTAAACCCACCCCTTCCCCACTCCACCATCACACCTTCCAACAAACCTTCAACAATCGCTTACCTTTGAGATAGGCCTAGTCTAGTTTGATCTAATATATATTATATATATATATATATATATATATATATATATATATATATATATATATATATATATATATATGTGTGTGTGTGTGTGTGTGTATGTGTGTGTGTGTATATTAAAATCTTCATTGTTATCAGTTAATGAAAGAATCACGTTGTTTATCACATTCCCCAAAACATAAAGCCTTGGATTTGATACGAAAAACGAAATCAGATACTTGGGCTACATAGATCAATTACTTGCAAGCTCCCAGAATATTTCCTTATGCTGACGAAACAGTTTATTCTATTTTTAACCCTTTCCTTACCAACTATAGGAAAATCGTCACATTCTTTACGATAAAACCATCATTTTTCTTATTCAAATTTCTTTTCATAAAATTTAAAGAAAATAAACAGTGTTTTGTAGAACATGTTTTGCTAAAGAAATTATCTATCACAGGAACATACTGCTAATGTGTTGAG
>NC_088370.1:17781286-17783786 GCF_034508935.2 Berghia stephanieae | reverse complement strand
CCAAACTCTGGAAAGAGAAAGTATTTTAATATTTGGCCAGGGAAACTCGTCCTTCAAATATCGATCGATTTAAATGACCCCCATCTTGGCAAACATCCCAAATCTGGGACTTAAGGAAGGAAGACTTCGCGAGATCCCAGTTTTGAGCGTTTTTGCCAAGAAGAGATCGTTCACATCGGTTGATATTCGAAGGACGAGTTTTCCTGGCCAAATATTTAAATACTTTGTCATACCAGAGTTTGGCAGTTTACTGATTAAATCGTTCCTATTTCTATTATTGTAGATATATATATATATTATATATATATATATATATATATATATATATATATATATATATATATATATATATATATATATATATTCATGGCGCTGTTGTTATCGACAATAGCGTTTTTCAACCGTATACTGCTCGTATTGGGTTGAGTGAGCGAGAGAGAGAGAGAGAGAGAGAGAGAGAGAGAGAGAGAGAGAGAGAGAGAGAGAGAAGGGGGAGGGGGCGAGGGAGGGGGGGGGGGACGTGATCAGTTATGTGAAATTTTTTTTCTGCTCTTAGATTTTACACCAGAGTACGGTGAGAGAATGTGAGTAAAGAGCCTTTTCCAAGGACTCAACTATGCACCGAGCGAGCGAGGCTCGAACCCAGGACCTTCCGATCCAAAAGCGAGTGTCATACCTCAAGATCACATTATATCCGCACCGAATGACTCTCAATTTATCAAAGTTTCTAAAACCTGGGACTTCTGGAAAGTTTTCAATAGAGTCATTAGACCCACGGATCCGGAGTTTTCCCGGTTTCTATATTGTGAAACGGACAATAGCAACGACTTGCTAATGTTTTGGATAGGACGCTTTTCTATCGCTAGATTTAACCACAGTCCAGAGAGAGAGGGGGCCCCCTTTCTCTCTGGTCTGTGAATCTAACCGACCCGATCACTGCTTGGTTTGGAGGGGATGGGGGGGGGGGGGGGGGGGGGGTGTGGGGCTCGGAAATAAAAATAAATATCGACTTCATCCTGGACCGATCTCTGTTACTTAACGTGTGAAGTAAGTGCCCTACCAACTGATCTATCGGGACCCCCCCCCCTCCCCCCCCCCCCTCCATAAAAAAAAAAAAAACCCAAGTTTGAGAGTTGTCTTTAGGGCACATTTTAACGGATGATCGGTAATTGAAGACCGAGTTTAACAATTTTGTTGTTTTTCTTTTCTGACTCAGTGCAAAATCGACCTTCATAATAATTGAAGTGCACCAATTATATAAACTGGGTGGGTTCTTTGACCTCCTGTGGTGGGAAAGAGGTCACGTGCTGAGTCTTTGATCCCCCCTATATTCTCTGTTTTTGAAATTGCTTTCTGTCTTCGTCTTGGAAAGGAATTATGTACTTAGTTTTGTCCGGGCCTTTTCCAGAGTCCTTGACTTAGTGTTGTGTTAGTTTTAACTCTCTCCTTACCGACCATTTTCCGGATTTTCTCCAAAACTTCACACCCAACCTATACAGACATGGATTTTCTTTTCACTCAAACACAAAAGCTGTTAGTTTTTGCTATACACATATTTTTTTTTCTGCTCAACGAGCGCCTCAACAGTGTTAATATACTTTAGCTATAGGAAACATGTTTTGTTTAAATATTGTCATGTACAAAAGAAATCAGAGTGAGAAAAATGTTGGCTTCATCGTCATGAATGTGACGATTTTCATTTGGGTGATGAGGTTTAATAGGTGATGATTTTTCTTCCACTGGTAAATCATCTCTCTGTTATGCGTTTCTATTTTATTTTATAATTGAAGAGTGGTTTTCCAAAACTCCCTAACTCCGTTTTCTCCCCCCCCCCCCCTCCCCCATTTTAAGATATTGAGGATTATTTCCTCTAAAATTTCTCTATTATTTTATCATATTAAAACTTCAAATTCTTACAAATCTGTGGATATTCGTGTGACAGTTGATGGTTATAATATAATTTACATTTCAATTTACCTCATGTATAGAAAATCTCAAAGAGTAGAAAAATCGACTTAACGAGTTTTGAAAAAAAAAAAAAAAACAGCCTTCAATTGTTTGCAAACATTTGAGTGCGTTCCTCTTGCTTGTGTCTGGATGAGGCTTTAAGGTGATCTCAAACTAAGTTCACTGATAGCGTTCTTTGAATCTACATCTGTTCCCTATTTGACCCAATTCCCCTTTTGTCTTACTTTTTCTCGCGTGCTTTCAATTACCAATTTAGAATAGTTTTCTCATTTTTACTGGTGCTGAAATGATTGAACTTTTATATAGCGCAATGTTCACTAAACGTGCTCAAAGTCGCTTTATATGATCCTAATGAATCACAAGTACCGGAAAACTCTTAAAAACAAAACGATGAAACACAACAGCATAAAACTGTTTGAAAGCCGTGAATTACGCTTATCTTACATAATTTTTAAAATCATAATTTCTGGGTGGGGTTCCTGACCTCCAATGGTGGGCAGGGAGGCACTTACTGTGTTTTCTATACCCGTAT